>NW_026712435.1:22678113-22822865 GCF_030504385.1 Musca domestica
AAACAGCTGGAAGCCGGGCCGAACTTTGAATACCATCCACCATTTGGGACGAATTTGGCAATTTTCAAAAAAATAAAATTCGTTAAAAATTCTGATAAAATCTTAAAAATACCGAATGTAGCCGTTATATAAGGTTCTCTATGGCGACGTGGACCAGCATAGACAACTTTTGTCATAAGTCATTAGAATATGCAAATGCGAAACTTGAAAAAAAAAAGGTGAATAATGTAGCTAAAATCATCAAAATACCGAATATAGGGAGATACCGTTATATTTTGGGGCCATACGAAGACGTGGACCTGCACAGACAATTTTTTGTGTCATAGGCTGTAGTATCCATTATGAACTTCAAATGCCAAATTTGAAACATTTCCGGTGAATAATGTCTCTTAAATCACCAAAATACCGAAAAAAGGGAGGTACCATTATATGGGGCCTATACGAAAACGAGGACCTACATGAGGACCATTTTCAATACCAAAAGTCCTGCAGACATAATACACATTTGAGTAAAATGTTATCAACCTACTTCATTTCGTTCGGAAGCTAGAGTGATTTCCACAGACGGACAGACATCGCCAAATCGACATAGAATTTTATGCTGATCAAGAATAGATATACTTTGTGAGGTCTAAAATGTATGAATGTGTATGTATTTTACTCGCAATAAATTGTTAATTAAAATTTTAGTCTTTTGTGGGAGAGGTACCAGAGCGAGTAGACCGATATATCTCACATTCACACCAGATTTTGTGTTGGTGGAAACACTAAGATATGTGAAATTTTAAGAGAATCGGAGAAATCGCATTTTAGGGGCCTTTTATGTATTCAAAATTTTGACCCATTTGTGGGGGAAGTACCAGAAGGATTATTCCGATGTGTCCTATCTTCACACCACATTTTGTGCTAATAAAAAAATTGGGATGTGTAAAATTTGAAGATAATTGAATGCTTATTCCGTATTTTATGAGCGTTTTTGTTATTTAAAAATTTGTCCCCTTTGTGGGGGAAGTCCAGTCTACAATCTTCACACCAGATATTGTGTTGGAAGAAGTAATGAGATGTGCTGAGTTTGAAAGGAATCAGATGCTTATTTCGCATTTTATGAGATACATAATTATTCAAAATTTTAATCCCTTTGTGTGGGAGGTACCAGAAGCAGTGGTCCGATACATCCCACCATCACACCAGATCTTGTTTTAGCAGACACATTGATATGTGTAAACATTTGAAGAGAATCGGATACTTATTGCTCATTTTATGAGTGTTTTGACCATTAAAAATATTATTATTATTTGTGGGGGAGGTATCAGAAGGAGTGGACCGATATATTTCATCTTCGCAAAAGATCTTGCGTTTTAATAAAGTTATTGGGATGTGCGAAATTTGAATACTTATTTCAAATTTTATGAGCGTTTTGGTTATTCAAAAATTTTACCGCTTAGTGGGGGAGGTTCCAGAAGGGCTGGACCGATGTATCCCATCTTCACACCGAAACTCGGGTAAATAAAAATATTGGGATATGTTAAATTTGAAGAGAATCGAAGTCTTCTTTAACATTTTATGAGCGTTTTTGTTATTCAAAAATTTGACCCCTGTGTGGGGGAGATACCAGAATGAGTGGACCGATATATCCCACCTTCTCACAAGATCTTGTGTTTGAAGGAATATTGGAATGTGCTGAGTTTGAAAAGAATCGAATGCTCTTTTCGGGTTTTATGAGCTACATGGTTATTCAAAAATTTGACAACTTTGGGAAGGAGGTACCAAAATTAGTGGTCCGACCTATCCTATCTTCACACCAGACCTGGAGTTATTAGAAATATTGGGATCTGCGAAATTTCAAGACAATTGGGCTCTTATTTCACATTTTATAATCTTTGAGATAATGCAAAATAATGACCCTTTGTGAGGGAGGTACTACAAGGATTGGGTCTATATTATCAGTTTTTGCACCTGACCTTGAACTAATACAAATATTAGGATTGTCAGAGTTTGGACAAAATCGGATGATCCTTTCATGTCCTATAAGCTAAATTATTTTCTGTAAAAATTTTGACCATTTGTGGGGGAGGTACCAGTGGACCAATAACGACCATCTCCGAACTCGATCTAAGTTTGATAATAATATTGCGATGTACCAAGTATGGACCAAATCCCCTAAGAGTTATTTTGCATACCAGCTTGCATGGCAGTCAGACGGACATCCCTAAATCGACTCCAAATGTCCTGAAACGGATTTGCTTCAAAAAGAGACCTAGGATCTAAAACCGTTTTAGCTATGACACACGTTTTGGCCGTATCAAATGATATATAACCTCTATAGCCATATGGCTGAGGGTACCAAAATTGACTCTTTGATTTTTGACTCATTTGATTCTTATTAAATTTCTTTTAAAAAATCTACGGTAGCCAATCGTTTGGTTTCATGGAATTCCAAGCTCGAAAATCGATCAATAGTCAAAGCAAATGTTTTGCACTAAAAACAACAAAAAATGCTGCTTGGCCGTTTGAAAAAGAAATCTAACCTTTGAAAGTATCACATTCTCACTTCTGGTGGTGGTGCTGCCATCGCTGCTGGGTTGGTGGCCAGCCATTCGCAAGACCTGGGGCAACATTGGAGCAACAAAAAGAAATCACCAATAATAATTATGGACAGCAACGGGGGGCGGGCGGGTCATGTGTACCTCTGTGTGTGTACAACAACAATAACACGGCAATGTTGATGTCTGCTTTTCTGTGTTACCTACTTTTACCTAATGACACTGGCTGATTATTCTTGGTTCATGGAATAGACCATTTGAATATTGATTTGGCCGGTTGGCACTGCTGCAGCTGTGCCTCTTTGCAGACGCATATCGCTTGAACCAGTCACCTGAAATGTTTGTTCAGAATCAAGTTTTGTTGCTCTACGTGTTGAACTTATTTCTCCAGCAGATCACACTTGGTCGCTAGTCTCAAGCATTTGAATGCTCCGCTCTGTTGATGTTGTGGTGAGGGTTATTTTCCTATTGCTTAGCACTGCAACTTTTCCGCCAGGAATGTCTACATGGTGGCAGTCGTCAAATGACGTGACTATTTTCGGAGAATAATGGTGATTGGTTGGGTTTTCTCTTTGGGAGAGAAATGCGCTCTAAGCTCTGGCATGGAATGCCGTTAATTTCATTTTCCAAGAGCAATATCTGAAAACACCATTACAAATGGATATTGAATGTTCCAATCCGCAAGGAGGCCAATAACCACTTTTCATGCAAAAAAAAAAAAAAAAACTAAACAAGTTTGTTTCGAATTTTCTCTCTCTCATTCTCTCTTTACCTATAGCACTGGAGCAGCTTGTTTTCAATTTAAATTCAATTTGCTTTGACAAAATCTTGATTTGAAAAATCTTAAAGCCGCTACCCCTCTGGTTTGCTTTTGAACAAAGAAAAACATTTTGAAATTGTGGAAAAAAAATTAAAGCAAACAGACAGTCAGACACTGAGTCTGACTGAATTTTTTTAAAGATCAATTGTTTTGCAGGCAGTCAAGTCAAGGCCGGAAAAATCTTTTTTTTGGAGAAAAGTAATAATGTATTTTTTCGTTACCAAATCGGTGTTTTTATGGTATTTTGATGATCGTCTGCCAGTTTTATTTCGAAGTTTCATTCCATTCACTGAGATTGGAACAAAAAGCGCTGGAA
This sequence comes from Musca domestica, assembly GCF_030504385.1. NCBI lineage: Eukaryota > Metazoa > Arthropoda > Insecta > Diptera > Muscidae > Musca > Musca domestica. The sequence continues at coordinate 22,681,793 of NW_026712435.1, forward strand.
ATAATTGTATTTTTAAGTTTTTATTTTTACGAAATTTGGTATAGGAATTAAAGTTGAGGGTCGATGTAAAAAAATATTTCCATTTTGGGGAAACGGTAGGAGCTGGAATCCTGAAATTTACATTACTGGCGGAGAGTAGGATTGGAATATGGAGGTAGTTTTCGAAATTTGTTCTTGTGTGCACGAACAGAACTAAATGGTTCTAAATTTGGTACAATTACGATTTGGGTGAACTGATAGAGCAGGAATCCTGAAATTGGGAAATACGGTATCAATTAGATTATATAATGTAGATTGTTATGGAAATTTGTACTTATGTGTACTAAATGGTACTAAATTTGGTACAATATGTATTTGGGCGAAACGATAGAACTGGTATCCTCAAAAACGTGAAAAAAGATCACTATCGGAGTCTTGAATTGGGATATAGGTAGTTTTGTAAATTTTGTACTTATATGTACTAAAATGTACTAAATTTGGTACAATTTGCATTTTGGCGAACCGATAGGGGTGGAATACTTAAATTAGGTAATACGATTACTATTGAATTTTATGATGAAGGAAGGTAGTTATGGAAATTTGTTCGTATGTGTACTATATTGTACTAAATTTGGTACAATTTGGATTTGAATGGACCGTTAGGGCTGGAATTTTGAAATAAGATTTCTATACGATTGTATGTTCAAGGTATGGAGGTAGTTTTGACAATTTGGAGTGTAGAATTGAGGTATGTAAAATGTTTTGGAAATTCGTACTTATGCGTACTAAATGTGGTACTATTTGGATGTGTGCTGAAATTTGAAGTGTAGGATTGGGGTACGTACTAATTGGTATTAAATCTCTGCCTGATGTACCAACGCCCAGGCGAAACGACTGAAGCGTGGATCTTGAAATTTTGCAAGTAGGCAATGTTGGTGGGTAGGGGTGAGATAAGACTGGGTTTTTGGAATTTACGTTTAGTGTGTAGTGTTGAGATTTGGAGGTGGTTTTGGAAACACGTACTAAAAAGTACTAAATGGTACTAAATTAGGTATTTGAAGTTGAAAGTCTAAAATTTGACATTAGGATGACATGGCACCATGGCGGGGGTGTTGGAAATAAATAAATAGTACGAAAAGTACTAAATAGTATAAACTTTGGTATTTGGGGAAGGAATGGAGCTGAAAATCTGAAACTTGGAGTGAGAGTCTTCGATGTGGTTTAGGATAGAGAAACTAAAGGATTTTTAAAAATTCTAACAATACGTGTACCAAAAGTACTAATTCGGTACCATTTGGAAGTATGTAAACGAATAGTGGTAGAATCTTGAAAATTGTTCCGAGAATCAATTCTTGGAATGGGGTTGATGCAAAGAGGTGAGGTTTGGAAATGTGTGCTAAGTTTCACTTGGATGAACAGAAAATTTTGGTATTGGGGTTCCAGCACGGGGGGAATGGTTAAAATAAAGAGTTGGGATCGGAAATTCGTTCAGCAAAGGTACGAATGGTACTGGTGTGGCTTGAAATTTGAAATATGGCATTAGGGTCAAAGTACGAAAAGTACTTAATAGTACCATATTAGGTACAATTTGGTATAGGGTGAACAGAGAGTGCTGGAAATGTGAAATTTGGTAGTATGGTCGCTGGTCATGTGTAGGCTGGACATATGGAGGAAGTTCCGGAAATGTGTACTATAGTTGTTCGAAAAGTACTAAATGGTACTAAATTTGGTATTGGTTGAAGGGATAGAGATAAAGTTTTAAAATTTGATATTTAGATTACTTATGGTATCTGAGTTAGTGTTTTGAGAGTGTTTTGGAAATACGTCCTTTATTTTTACGAAAAGTACTAAATGGTACTAAATTTGGTACTGGGTAAAGGGATAGGGCTGAAATACCCAAATTTGAAATTTGAGGTATCTGTTGGAATTGAGATATGGAGTTGGTCTTGTGTACTATAATTCTTCAAATAGTACTAAATAGTACTAAATTTAGCATTGGGTGATGGGATGGAAATGAAATCCTGAAATTTGATATGTATGTCACTGCTGGTGTCTGTAGTTAAGAGAAGGAGCTGGTTTTGTATATGCGTTGAGCTAATTGTACTAAATGGTACTAAATTTGGTAATTGGGGAAAATAAAGAGCTGAAATTCTGAAGTTTGATATTAAGGTTTACTGTTGGTATCTGAGGTGGTGGAGGTGGTTTTGGAAATATGTACTATAGTTTTCCAAAAAGTACTAAATGGTACTAAATTGGGTATTGGGTGAAGGGATGAAGCTGGAATCCCGAAATTTCATATTGAAGTCTCTCTTTGTATCTGGTGTTCAGATATTGAGGTGGTTTTGAAAATGTTTACTATATTTATACGAAAAGTACTAAATGGTATTAAATTTGGACCACTATCGGTGTCTAGGATGGAAACATGTAGATTGTTTTGGATATGCGTACCAAATATTACTAAATATAGTATTGGGTGAAGGGATAGAACTGAAATTTGAGATTGAGGTCACGGTTGGTTTGTAGGGTTTACATATGGAGACGTTGAAATAGCAGAAAAATTGAGCAGAAAAATTGTGCAATGGTTTTACTGATATCCTCCTTTATTTAGGGTCTATACGACAACATGAACCTGTGTTGCTAACATTTGTCATAAGCCATTATAATATTCAAAGGCGAAACTTAAAAAAAATCGGTTATAATGTCAATAAAATCATAATACCGAATATCGGGAGGTACCGTTATATGGGGGCTATACGAAGACGTGGACCTGCAAAGACAATTTTCTGTCGTAGGCTGTAGTATCCATTACGAACTTCAAATATCAAATTTGAAACAATTCTGGTGAAAAATGTCCCTAAAATCATTAAAATACCGAATATCGGGAGGTACCGTTACATGGGAGCTTTACGAAGAGTTGGACCTGCACAGAAAATTTTCTGCCTTAGGCTGTAGTATCCATTACGAACTTAAAATACCAAATTTGAAACTATTCCGGTGAAAAATGTCGCTAAAATCATCAAAATATCGAATATCGGGAGGTACAGTTATATGGGGGCTATACCAAAACGTGGACCTACATGGCCCATTTTGAATACCAAAAGTCCTGCAGACATAACATACATTTGAGCAAAATTTTATCAATCTACTTCAATTCGTTCGGAAGCTAGAGTGATTTCCACAGACGGACAGCCGGACGGACATCGCTAAATCGACATAGAATTTTATGCTGATCAATAATATATATACTTTGTCGGGTCTAAAATGTATATTTCGAGGTTTTACAAACGGAGTGACAAACTTAATATACCCTCCATACTATGGTGGAGGGTATACAAAGGCCTGACACAAACTGTTGGAACGAATCTAAAATTTTAAGGTGGACTTTTCGCTAACGAGGTACCATGCACTTGCCAGTCATGATAGTGTATCTAACAATTGTCTTCTTCCTCTTCTTCGTAACACCATGGAAATCAGAGACGTTCTGCAAAATCAGTGAGATATGAAAAAAGTTCAACTGGTCTTTTTACCGCATCCAATTTCATTTATGTTGGCAATTGTAAAATTCTCATGACACTTTTTTCTGACATGGCTAAGAATCCATTGCAGACAGGAAATGTAAAGACAATGAAAGTATAACTGTAGCTACACACAATTCATTTGTAACATTCATACATACATACACACGTACAAACATACATAAGTATGAATATTTCATTCTACTTTGATTCTTTCACTTGTTACGGAAATGGTTTGTAGCTCATTTCTCTCGGCAAATTCAAGAGGGAAACCTTAAAAGTGTTGGGTCAATTTTCGTTTGTAATGCACTTTGTTTTTCAGGAGGCAGGGTTGACAAGCAGGAGGCAGGTTGGATGACAGAAAGAAATATTGGCAGTTTACACAGGCAAACCACCATAGGTGGTGTAATTGTGTGTGTGTGAATTTTTCAACAATAATTCGAAAAGAGGGCCGTTTTATACCCTACACCATATTGTCCATTTGTTTGTAACATGGAGAAGGAAGCGAGATAGACCCATAGTTACTTTTGAGGATCTTCATAGAATCACTTTCTGAGTCGATTTATGCATGTCAGTCCGCCTGTCTGTCTGTCTATCCATCCGTCTGTCCATGTATTTTTGTAAACAAAATCCAGGTCACATTTATTATCCGATTGAGATGACATTTTCCAAACAATATTTGTTTGAAGTTGGTGAGAATCGGTCCAAATTTAGATATAGCCCCCATATATATCTTCAACCGATTTCGGGTTAACTGTGTACCAAATAACCAATATCATTCAAAAATACCAGAATTTTGACACATCCGGCCGAATTCAGTCTAGAAGGTTCAGATATACATAGCTATAGCTCCCATATATATGTTTCATCCGATTTGAGGTTTAAATCCCTCACATTCGTAATATGCATTCGACAACAATGATATTTGGTACCAGATATCAGGCACAGCCCCGAAATACCTCTGACAAATTTTATCAAGATCGGTTCAGATTTCGATATAGCTCCCACATATACAGGGTGAGATAAAAAACAAACTGCAACAAAGTCAAACACCATAATTTTTACATTTTTTTTCAAATTTTATTGAATTAAGGCAAAAAATGTCGGAAATACTATCAAATTTTAGAATAAGTTTAGATTAGTCACCTTTGGTAAGAATTATGGCCTTCAAACGGCTAATGAAACAGTCACACACTGCCCGAAAATTGCTCTGCAGTATTTTGGCCCATTCCCGGCGAAGCGCTTGCTTGAGGTGATAGACACTTTGGTATTTTTTAGTGCCAACCTTGCTTTTCAAAATACTCCAGGCACAATAGTCCAACGGATTGGTATCCGGAGATTTTGGTGGCCATTGTGCGCTGGAAATGAAGCGAGAAACCGCATTTTGTTTGCCCAAGGCTTTAATACATCCTCCAGAATATTTTCGCGATAAAATTCGGCATTTATTCTGATGCCACGGTCGATTAATACGAGCGAAGAGCGACCATCGGCTGTTATGGCGGCCCACACCATCACCATGACCGGCGCTTGAGTTCTGGTGGCCAACCGAAGGTGAAAAATTTTCAGCTGACCTCTTTGGCAAGTAAACACGATCATTTTGTTTGTTTACAAACTGCTGGACAACGCATGTTTTCTCATCGGAGAAAACCAAATTCGGCAGTTCACCACTTTCGGCCAAGCGAATCAACTCTTTAGCTCTTTCTGTTGCGGTGTAAGTTCTTGCACTTTTTGGAATTTCAATGGCTTTGTCCCGAGCTCATTTTTTAATATTTGCCGAATGGAATATTGCAGCTCACGAGCCATTTTTCGGCCACTGCGACGCGGGTTTCGATTAAATCGCTTCTTTATTTTTCGAACCATTTCTGCTAATGTTGCTGTTTTCCTCCGTCCTCTTCCTTCTTTACTTTTCGAACCGTTTCTGCGGATGTTACAACCGTCCACTTCCTTGACGTCGGGCTACGCTATCAGTATCAAGGTAACGAGCGATGGTACGAGACACAAAAGATTTATTCACATTTAAATGCTGGAGTGCTCTATCGATAGCCACTTGTGGTTTTCCAGCCAAATATAAAGAAATCACACTATCACGCTTGAATTCCATCACGAATAACTTTTTTTCTGGAAAATTCTCACTAAAATGCGTAAATGTACGCTTGAGGTGAGGTATAATGAGGTGTCACTGGAATAATTTTAACAGCTGTCGGAGGAGTGGCTTACAAATGACAGCAGTCTGAAGTTGGTTGCAGTTTTTTCATCTCACCCGTATATCATCAACCGTTTTCGGGTTAAATGTGTAGCAAATGCCCAATATTAGTTCATATAACCTGATTTTTGGCACATCCGACTGAATTCAGGCTAGAAGCAAGTACATCAAATTTGGTGAAAATCGGTTCAGATATAGCTATAGCTCCAATATATGTTTCATAAGATTTTTCCTTTAAGTCCCTCACATTCGTGATATGCATTCGACAAACAATGATATTTGGTACTAGATATCTTATAGAGCTCGGAAGTACCTTTGTTAAATTTTATCTAGATCGCCTAAGATTTGGATATAGCTGCCATATATATCTTAAATCCGATTTCAGGTTTATTGTGCACCAAATGACTAATATCAGCTCAAATGGAGTGAATTTCAGGACGTACATTTCCATTTGGCGGAACTCGGCTCCGATATATATTTTCTTAAAATAATCCTACTCGAAGTGATTTCATGTACTCTATAGCAATGTTATTAGCTATAAAAGATTAAAATGTCTCCGTCAAATTTAGTGAAAATCGATTCAGAATTAGATATGCCTCCCATATATAAATTCGCTCTGAAACCAAATTATAATTGCTCTGTTGATAGGTGTTACGATCTACTTCAAATAAATTCTTTGGTTACGGGAGCTCTACTAAATATGCATAGTGGTGTAGGGTATCATATAGTCGGTTCCGCCATACTTTTGAACTTTCCTTACTGGTTCCAATATTTTTTTTATTTTTTATACCCTACAACACTATGTGTTGGGGGTATTATAAGTTTGATTGGGCCAAAAATTATGTAACACCTCGAAATATTGGTTTCCCACATAGGAAAGTATATATGGATCTTCCTAGCTCGCCGAGCTGAGTCGATCTAGCTATGTATGTCCGTCCGTCCGTCTGTCCGTCTGTCCGTCTGTCCGTCTGTCCATGTTAATTTGTAATCACTCTACAGGTCGCAATTATGGTCCGATCTTCACGAAATTTAAAGTGGAGGTGGGGTTAGGGTCAGAATAGAAGCCTATTTTTTTTTGGGGATGATCGCCAAATGTTTAGGGGTTGAAATGGACCAAATACTGACAAAAATGTCGGATTTTGCAGTAGCTATACAGGTCGCAATTATAGACCAATCCACGCGGAATTTCGCATGTAGGTAGAGTATAGGGCGGGGAAGAAGCCTACCAATTTGGGTGGTCATCGGATAATATTTAGCGGGTAAAATAGACCATATCTTTTGTGTTGAAAAAATTTAAAATTTTTCATTAAACCGCTAATATTTTAAATCCCGGCGAAATCACAAAGCCATGACAAGGTTACTTCTGATCTTTGCATTGATGTTAAGATCCAAAAAATCGAATATATAGGAAATATATGCGATATATATGTCTATCAAAGAAGATATGTTTGAAAGATCTCATATATGTCGAGAACGGCTGAACTGATTTCGACAGTTCTCATTAATTCAGAATGGCCTCTTGGCAGGAAAGAAAAAACGTCTAAAAATTCGCATAAAAATAGCTCTCTAAAGATTAAAATATTGATTTTGTAACATTTTTCATATTTTTTCAATTTTGTCATATTTTTGGCATATTTTCATTTTGAATTAAACATTTGGTAATATTTCTACGGCTAACAAAACTAAGTAGTTAGGATATCAGGATATCATATACAGATCGCATTTATGGCCCGATCCTTACGAAATTGTGCATGGGGATAAGATGAGGGTCAGAATAAAAGCCTACTCCTTTTGGAGATGATCGCCATATATTTAGGGGTTGAAATGGACCAAAAAACGCAAAATTGTCAGCAGGTCGTAATTATCGCCCGGTCCTCACGCACATTTGAATGGGGGTTACCGCACATTGCAAAAGCCAAGCAGTTTCGGATGGCCATCCAAAAATATTCAATGTGTGAAGGAGTTTGCCAACTTTTATAGACAAAATACGAAAATGTCCATTCCAGTGACTTTTTGGAGAATTCACAAATACAGGAAAGACGCACTTCTGACTATTTCGTTAACGCTGATTTCGTTGAAGAATATAGTCAAATGTCTGTATCTCATATAGATGCGTTTCAGTCAAAAACCAATAATAAATGTTAATCTTTTGCCACTTCTGAGAGATTATAGGTCTTTGGGAAATATTGGTTCCAGATCTAGGAAGACCATTTACGTGCAGCATCTACCAATAACTTGGAAATGAGCAAATTCGTTTAAGTTGCTATTATTCGAAAATTAGAGAACGAAACATGATGGTTTTCTTTTATTATTTGTCACAATATCTTGTGGAATTCTGTCGAGTATTTCGCCTATATAAACTGTATGGTTTATTATAGTGTTGTAGGGTATTCAACGGTCGGCCCCGCTCGACTGTAGCCTTTGCTTACTTGTTTTTTTTTTTTTAATTTTCAATATTATTTTCAATTAGAAGAGAAATAATTGAGATCCCAAAACTCTTCAAGTGTCAATTACAAGAGTTTAGCTAATTTAAATTTGTTTGTGTGGGTGGGTGTCTGTGTGTGTGTGAGTAAGTGTGTGTTGGGTTGCATTTTTTGAGTGATTTTTGCGGCAACACCAAGACTTGAGGGCAATATATCTACGTTGTCTAAACTCTCAAGTTTCACTTGAAATTAATTTGATTTAAAATGCGGTTAAAAAGTAATAAATGAATGAATGAATGGAATAAACGGGCAAGCAATTGTATGACTCATAGAATTTCAGTCTAAAATTTCCATAACACCACTACAACAGACCCATTTCAATACACTGACACACACATTACTACATTTTGCAAAACACATACAATTACGGAATTTATGGAATTACAATTTATGGCGATTTTACAGTACTCAAATCCAGATATGTTCAGTTTGAATATTGAGCTAAAAAAAATAGCAAAACAATATAAACCACGTGGTTTTTTTAATTCCAAACATTGTTTTTTTCTTCTGATTTTAGATTCATTTAAATTTTACATTTATACACGAATCCATTTAACTCGTATGTCAACAGTTCTGTTTTTTTTTTAAATTCGTTTAACTTCTTGTTTATTCAAAACATGTTTAACGTCTGAAAGACGCTCATGTGGAATTTCTCGCCTTAGGAGGAAAAAAATAAGTCAACGTTTGTAGAGACAAATGATGAACTGTTTTAAAAATTTATTTATTTAATTATATGTTTCATACGAGGGTTTCTATTAATATAATAGTGGATTTTTTTTAAATATTCTACGAATTTTGGAGAATATTTTTATGGTAACAACAAACCAATAAAAGCGTTTTTTTAAGAATATATTTTAGAGGAGAAAAAAAAAATACGGAAGGTATACCCAAATCTGAACCGATCTCTAAAAAGACTACCACAGATATTTCTATTCTGTATCTGATTGTTGGGACCAAATATCGTTGTTTTAGAGTCCATAAAATCGGATGAACAATATATATGGGAGATATAGCTATCTGAACCGATTTTCACCTAATTTGAAGTACATGCTTCTAGCCTGAACTCGGTCGGAAGTGCCACAGCACAATAAACCTGAAATCGGATAATAGTATATATCGGAGCTATATTCAAATCTGAACCGATCTTTAAAAAAATTGCCCGATGTATTTCAGTGCTGTATCTGATATCTTGTACCAAATATAATTCTTTTAGAGTGTATATTACGAATGTGAGTGTCTTAATCAACATATGGGAAGAAACATATATATTTATATATATACAGTAAGTTCGGCCGGGCCGGGCCGAACTTTGAATACCCTCCTCCATTTGGAATGAATTTGGAAATTTTCAAAAAATAAAATCCTTAAAAAATTCTGTTTCTGCACATACAATTTCCTGTCATAGGCTGCAGTATCCATTACGAACTTCAAATACCAAATTTGAAACAATTCCGGTGAATCATCAAAATACCGAATATAGGGAGGTACTCATATATGGGGGCTATACGAAGACGTGGGCCTTCACAGTAATCTTTTTTGTGTCTTAGGCTGGAACTTCTTAACTTGGAACTTCAAATATCAAATTTGAAAGAATTCCGGTGAATAATGTCGCTAAAATCATCAAAATACCGAATATCGGGAGATATTTTATATGGGGGCTATATGAAAATGTGGACTTACATTTTACTTACATTTTTTAACTTACATTTACGAACTTAACCTGCCTACTGCAAAAATTAACATATGTGCAAAATTTTAGCCTTCTATCTCAATTCGTTCGAAAGATAGCGTGATTACAACAGACGGACAGGCTGACGGACACCGCTAAATCGACATAGAATTTTACGCTTATCAAGAATATATATACTTTGTTGGGTCTGACATGAGTATTTCGGGGAGTTACAAACGGAATGACAAAGTTAATATACCCTCCATAGTATGGTGGAGGGTATAATGGAAACTATTTGCAAGCAGGCCGATTTGTAAACTTATGTAGAATTTTCCCTAGGTTCTAATGGGTCATTCGACTCATGTGGCTCCCAAGATTTTAACACAGTAAAATATTTATTTATTTATTTATTATTGTTAATTCCTAACTTGCCATCCATAATTTAAGTAACAAACTTGATTGACAAATTTATGACCCCAAGTCATTTATTATTGAATTCGTATTTGTTTTTTATATTTCAATTTCAATTCGATTTGTTATCAGTTACTAACTTGTTTGGCAATGCCACCGCGTTTGAATTGAAAGGAAATTGAAATTCCCAAAAACAAACAACAACAACAAAAACTCAGTCACCCATCACCTATCAAGAATGTCCCATGTTCATAGACAGCAACAGAATCTGATTGAAGCTGTTGTATTAATTATTAAATTATAAATATTCTCAAGTTATTTGATGTGATGTCATCGCGATGCCAATCGTTGATGATGATACATCGAGTAATTAAATCGTGAAACCTGTGGAGGGAGGAAATTAATTTTTTTTTTTCATTTTAGTTTCGCATGCAGTCGTTAGTTTCAAGAGATTGACAGATAGTCACTTATTTCCCTTTGGTGTGTTTACGATTTTTTTGCAAATTAACAGTCAGCCAATTACTTAGAAACTGTTGTTGTTTTTTTTTTATTATTTTTTCCTTCTTCTTGTTGTTGTGAATGTTGTTAATAAAATTGAGGTCTTATCAATTCACTTTGCCACATAAAAAAATAATTAAATTAAAATTAAGAAGGCCGGTCTGGAAATCACAACAGCCTCCAATCGAAATCAATCTAATATTAATGTTCTTTTGTTTACTTTTTTATTTGAAAATAAACAATTGCAACAAAGTGTGTAATGTTGTTTAGGCCGGTCATGTGATAGCCTCTGTAGAATTTTTAGGAGTAACAAAAGTATTTAGAATCGGGAACCAAATACGAAATAGATGTAGCTATCCAGCACAGAAATTTGGAACCGAAATTAAAGGTAAAGGTATGAAGATAGAGCTAAAAACATCAGAAGGGAGGTGACCAACATGGGGGGGGGGTTAGTTCAGTCCATTTTGACATCTTTGAAAATATTCGAGTTAAGATTTCATGGAATCTATATAATTTAGGTATATAGATGCCTGTGGTGATATTACTAGCAAAAATTCGAAGAATATTTTTATACCCTCAGCCATTTGGCTACAGAGGATAAATACCATTTGATTCGTCCACATGGGCTTCATCGAAATAATAATTTTTGGACTTTAGGTCTCTTTGGACGAAATCCGTTTCAGGACATTTGGAGTCGATCTTGCGGTGTCTGTCTCCCAGGCTGGTACGCACGATAATTCTCGAAGGGAGTATGTGATATGGTCCAAACTTGTTACATCGTAATTTTGTTATCAAACTTCGATCGAGGTCAACCCCTTCCAATGCCACCGCCACAAAAAGTCAAAATCTTAAAAGAAAATAATTTGGCACATGTGACCCTTTCCATGTGCCAAATTATTTTCTTTTAAGATTTTGACTTATTAGATTAGATTAGATTAGATTATTTTGCTAAAACTTTGCAAATCCAAATATTTGTTTCAGTGGAAGAATGGACATTATCGGACAACTTTTTCTTTTACCCTCCCCTACAAATGTCAAAGATTTTAATAATCACGGCGATTATAGGAAAACCCTATAAATTTCGCATATACCAATATTTCTACTAACTCTAGATCTTGCATGAAGATGGAATAGATTGGACAACTCTTTCTGGTAGCCCGCTCCCTTACCCCGTTGGGAAAAAAAACCATGAACCTCATAAAAGGCGTAATAAGCATCCGATATTCCTATGAGAGAAAATGCGAGATATCGATCCACTACTTCTAGTACCTCCTTTCCACCAAATTTCCGGGTCCAAATTATTGAATAACCCAACAAAAAGTAAATATTTTCACAGAAAATAATTTACCTTACAAAACAAGAAAATATCAAATAATTCTATTCAAATTTTGAAAATCCGAATAATTTTATCAGTGCTAGGTCAGATGTGAAAATGGGCAATATCGGTTCACCCCATCTCCCACAGAGGGTCAAAATTTTTTAATAATCATGAAGGTCATAAACCGCCAAATATGAGTTCAATTGACTTCAAATTTCGAACATGGCAATGTATATATTTCATTGATTTTAAACCATTTTTTAATTTTAAAAATAATTAACATTTTTATTTTCTTTTCAGGTACTGACTTTTATTCAATATTTTTGCTATATTTTTGTAAGTATTTCATCATACTGATATACACAAAACATCCATTTTGTTTTGATATCGTAACTACTTACAAGTCAACCTACTGGCCCACTATTTTTACAAGGGAAATTTACAAAAAAAAAAAAAACCTAGGTAATCCCTTGCCACGAAACCGGCAAAATATTTCATTACCAAAAAAAATGGTATTGGTTTGTCAACAGTAACTACTTACGAAATAGCCGACTAACCCCATATTTTAACATGGGCATGTAAGCACTTACTGAACTGTCACCACGAGCCAATGAGAAACTTCAAAAACACCAGTTCTATTTTTTTTATCAGACCTTTGAAAAACTGCTTGACTTCGAGCAAATGTTAAATCTGATATATTTGGAGCAGGAGGAGCTCAAATAGGATCTCGTTTTAAGGTAGGAGCAAATTTTGCTCGAAATCTAGCAGATCCTACGTTTGCCGAACACTCTTTCTGTTTTTGTCATATCTATGGTGATGTTATTATACCCTCAACCATATGACTACAGAGGGTGTATATCATTTGATGCGGCCAAAACGTGCCTCATCGAAATAACGGTTTTAGACCCTAGGTCTCTTTGGACCAAATCCGTTTCAGGACATTTGGAATGCAATGCCCGACCGCATGTCTGGCTGGCTTATGCGCACGCTCCCAACTTGATACATCCTAATATTTTTGTCACACTTAGATCGAGTTCAGAGATGGGCAATATCGATTCACTCTTTCTGGGCAGGTACCACAAGCGGTCGAAATGTTTTACTGCACGAAAAGAGAAAGTGTAATCTGATTTTACTCCAACTTTGCAAATGCTTATATTTGGATTAGTGTTAGAACAGGTGCGAAAATTTACAATATCGGCTTACTCCCCCACAAAGGGTCAACAATCTGAATAATTATAACTCTTATAAAATGTGATGTAAGAGTCCGATAGCCTTCAAATTACACACATCACAATATTTTTTATCAATCCAAGGTCTGGTGTGAAGATGGAATATATCGGTCAACTCCTTTTTGTATCTTCCCCACAAATAGCCAACATTTTGAATTATGTTATATTATATGTTGTTCATCCGAATTATTATTTTTGTCCACCGCCGCCGTAATATGCACTCTGTAACAGCAATATTTGGGGAAATATATAGCTCCCATATATATCTTCGTCCGATTTGCTTTTTATTGTGCACCAATCGTATAATATCAGCCCGAATTGTATGGAATTTTGCATATACACCCAAATTAGGCCTGAAAATATGTATGCCAAATTTGATCGAAATCGGTTCAGATATAGCTATAGCTCCCATATATGTTGTTCATCCGAATTATTATTTTTGTCCACCGCCGCCGTAATATGCACTCTGTAACAGCAATATTTGGGGAAATATATCAAATACAGCTCAGAAATACATTTGCTAAATTTTATCGAGATCAGTTCAGATTTAGATATAGCTCCCATATATAACTTCGTCCGATTTACCTTTTATTGTGCACCAAACGTCTAATATTTGTCCAAATGGGATGGAATTTGGCACTTAGGACCGAATTTAGTCTAGAAGTCGGTTAGTCGGTTCAGATATAGCTATAGCTCCCATATATATTGTTCATCCGATTTGTTATATTTGTTACCCACAACCGTAATATGCACTCCGTAACAACGATATTCAGGGAAATATATCATATACAGCTCAGAAATATCTTTGCCAAATTTTATCGAGATCGGTTCAGATTTGGATATAGCTCCCATATATATCTTTATCCGATTTCAAATTAATTGTGCACCAAATGGGCAATACAATTCCGAATTAAAAAGATACAAATGCTTCGGCATATTTAGTCCTTTGAACTTTAAATTATAATTGTAATCATAGCGTGTATGATTGAATTCTCCCATAAAAACTTTTAATTGTTATGTTGAGCTCTACTTAATTAGCAAAGTGGTGTAGGGTATCATAAAGTCGGTCCCGCCCGACTTTAAGACTTTCTTTACTGGTTTCTACTAACATAAGATCTACTGTGAAGATGATATATATCGGTCCACCACTACTTCTAGTACCCCACCACAAAGGGTCACTCCTAAGATGTGAAATAAGCATCCTATTCTTTTCAAATTTCGCCCACATTTCAGATAATTCAAGATCTGGTGTGAAATTAATGGATATTGGCCTACCCTTTCTGGTACCTCCCCCACAAATGATCAACATTTTTCATAATTTGCGAAACAAGTTAGCGATTCTATTCAAACTTTGTATATCAAAATATTTCTGTCAACCAGACAACTGATGTGAATACGGAATATATCGGCTTATACCTTCTCCAACAAAGAAATATTGAGATGTGCTAAATTTGAAAATAAACGGATGCTCATTTCGCTTCCTACGAGCTTCATGGTTATTCAAAATCTTGGCCTCTTTTGTGGGGGAGTTACCAGAAGGAGTAGACCGATATATACCATCTTAACACCAAATTTCGCATTATTAAGAATATTGGGAAATATGAAATTGTCCATTTTTTGCACCTATCATAGCAGAAATTCAAATATTGGGATTTTCAAACTTTGAACTAAATTGGATGATTATTTCTTGTTCTATAAGGTAAATTATTTTCTGTGATAATTTTGACCTCTTGTGGGGGAGGTACTAGAAGGAGCGATCCGATATTGTCCATCGCTTTTATATTACCTTGTAATGAGTTATTCTTCTCATTGGTCTTCCAATTTCGTTTTCTGACATACCATGTTATACAAACGTAAAAGTGATATTTCACAACAATAAAAGACAAATAGCATAGTGGCGCCCAAATAAATCTTCTAGTATTATTACAATTAAATGTCTCATGTAATATACCCTGTAAAGAAAACAAACAATAAAACAAGACTCTTCAATAATTTATTAATTAAACTCAATAATGAATAAAGAACATTACAATTATCACCCAGCCCCATTGACAATTAGAATTTATTCCATTTACGCTTCCAAAAATAATTTTTAATTTCCCACAAAAATATCAGAAACCAAGAAACTGAAAATAAATATTTCAAATAACAAAAATAAAAAAAATTGAATTTTACGATTTTATTAATTGCGTCTTCTTCTATCATTAAGTCCTTCTGTATGGCCGTATGTCTGTCTGTCTCTCAGAGTAATCAATTTTGAAGGCAAAATTCGTTAAGCTTAATCGTGATCAATGCTCAGTTTTTTTTTTTTTTTTTTTTTTAACTCAAATCGATTTTGTAATAAATTTCTAGCTGTTATTAGATCATTGTTATGGTATTTCATTGAGGGTGTGCAAGTGTGTACGTGTGTGTGTGCGAGAATTTAAATAAATTGTATTGAAACAAGTTACAAAGTATCGGTCGGTTTTGCCGACCAATGTATACCCTCAGACAATGTCCGTTTATTAAAACATTGACTTGCGTTATGATGTGATGTTAATTTAAATGGTAACCCCGGATGGTACCGAAGGTATAGGCCAATATTTGTATTTATATGACTATATTGACTACTTCCGTCAGTCTATATGAGATATGTGACATTTTTTTGGAAAAGGTTGAAATATGCGTGAGGTTACATATATATTGGACCGATGTAGTCTACTTCGTCTAATACTAATATAATAATAATACTAACATCTATTTCCAATTTTATGCGAATATATGTTAATCAAAATTTTAACCTGTTGTGAAAAAGGAACCAGAAGGAGTTCACATCAGATCTCTGGTTGATATCAATGCTTAGATACTTCAAGAATCCCTGATAAATATAGTTTCTGAAAATTGCAACTCTTGGTGGGGAGATACCAGAAGGGGTGGACCGATATATTTCATCTTTACGCCAGATCTTGTGTTAATAGAAATATTGAGAAGTACCAAGTCTGAATGGAATCCGAGTTTTATGAGCTTCAGGCCTATTTTCAAAACTTCGACCTGTTATGGGGAAGGTACCAGAAGGAGTGCGCCGATATATCCCATCTTCACAGAGGATTTTGTTTTAGGTAAAGTTAAAGGATGCACGGTTGTATAACTAACCAATCCACTCGAAGATTGGTTAATTTAAAGAAGTGATGAAGCGGGAATCTGAATAAAGAGTAGAGAAGTTAGTAGGTTTGCATCCACGGTGTAATCGGCGTGTCGTCCTTAGTCATTTTAGTCTTGTGACTAACCGAAGAATGGCCGCTGACTAGATGTCGGAGAGGGAGGACAAGTCTGGCAGAATCACCTACCCAGTAGCCTCTGTCTCACTCCTATAAGAGTTGGGCAGTGGCAGAGTAAGTGCTCCACCGTCTCAGTTTCCTCCTCCTCCCAACAAAGCCTGCAGTATTCAGTGTCGTCACCTCCCAGTTGGATGTCATGGCGTCTATGGAGCAGTGTCCTGTAATTAGGCCCACCACAAGTTTCAAGTCCAGCTTCGTCATGAATATGAGTGATCTTGATCTCCTTTCGGAGTTCACCGGTCAAATCTTTTTGGAGACATTACATCCCCTTCCAGTTAGCCAGTTCTGTTAAAATCTCCCAAGATAATACTTATGCAGTACTTGGAAGAAGTAATATAAGGGTGGTTTCACTGAGCTCTCAATCTCTAAATCTACTGACTCAGATCCGCGTCTGGCCAATTCATCGGCCGATTCCTTGCCAGATATGTTGCAGTGTCCAGGGACTCAACAGAATTTGACAAGCGACTTAACCTTTTCCGTAGTATTCCTGCATTCCAGAACTGCCATAGATTTGCTAGTAAATGAATTTAGAGCCTTCAGGGCCGCTTGGCTATAGACATATATAGTTACCAATCGGTCCAGCCAATTGATTCTATTTGCCAGCAACTCTTTGGCCTTCCTGACAGCAAAGATTTCTGTCCGAAAAACGCTACAGTCGTTGTTTAGCTTGAAGGATCTTTGGATACTTAGATCTTGTGTTAGTACAAATAATGGGATGTGTAAAATATGAAGAGAACTAGATGGTTATTTCGGATTTTATGATCGTTTTGGTTATTCAAAAACTTGACCCATTGTGGGGCAGGTACCAGAAGGAAGGGTCCGATCTCTACCCTCTTCATAACAGTTCATGGGTTAATAAAAATATTGTGATGTGTGAAAATGAAGACAATCGGGCTCTTACATCACATTTTATAAGAGTTATAATCATTCGAAATTTTGATCCTTTTGTGGGGGAGGTACTTAATGGAGAGAACCGATATTGCCCATTTTCGCACCTGACCTGTTATTGATTAGGATATGAAAAGTTTGAGCAAAAGCGGATAATTCTTTATCTTTCTATGCAGAAAATTATTCTCTTTTGTGAGGGAGGTACCAGAAGGAGTGGATTGATATTGTCTATATCCGAACTCGATCTAAGTTTGCAAATAATAATACCATGTACCAAGTTTGGATCAAATCGAATACTCACTTCGAGAGTTATCGTGCGCACCAGCCAGACAGACAGACGGACGGACATAGCTAGATCGACTCCAAATGTTCTGAAACGGATTTGGTCCAAAGAAAACTAGGATCTCAAATCGTTATTTTAAGGAGGCACGTTTTGCCCGTATCAAATGATATGTACCCTTTCTTTCTGCTTCAGAAAGAGGTGAGGTGAGCTTATGTGTAATTTCACCACACCTTAAATTCTGATAATAGAAAAAATACTTTGTTGACATTACCTTGTAATGGGATATGCGGCTCATGTGCCTCCCAAATTTTTGCTGACCAAAATTCTGCACTCTCTCCACCTGCTGTCAAATGCTACATCTCATTGAAAATATTTCATATTTATTTCATTTCATTTCAAATTCCACCTAAATTCAATATTTCAAACGCCTCGGCAATTTTTTCGAATTGAATACAAATTAAGAGAAAATTATCCGCTATTTATGTGTTCATGTAAAAGTAATTAAAAAACATAAAATAAATAAATATGCATGTAACAGAAATAACTGAACGAAATGAAATGAAACGACCCGAAACAAAAGTCATGTGCAGTTGTTTGATGTTGGTCTTGCATTGAATATTAATTGGATTTGGACGACCAGGCGGCCAATAGCATTATTTAAACAAAAACTGAATAGAATAATAACAAATACTAAAAATGAAAGAGAAAAGTGCGTATGACAAGTGGATGCCGCTACAAGTCCATGAAAATGTTGTCAAGGGAAAACCCAACCTTTGTGCCGGTAACAGAGGGTTAAGATATCGAACAAGGAAACAGCTATTTATTGGAGGTGAACTAAATGCAAATGTGATTTCTTATGATTCCAAGAAATCTTAATTCGAAAATTTAAAAAAAATTGAAGGGATGGGAACTTGCCCTCCATATTAAGGTTACTTCGCAATTAAGGTTAGTTCTTTTTATGGGTATGGTGGTATATCATTTGATACGGCCAAAACACGTTTCAGGACATTTGGAGTCGATCTAGGGATGTCCGTGCGTCCGTCCGTCCGTCTTTCTGGATAGCTGGTGCTTGAACTTAGAACATCGTAATATTATTATCAAATTTAGATTGAGTTCGGAGATAGGCAATATCGGTCCACACCTTCTGCTACCTACCCCACAATAGGTCGAAATTTTAAACGAAAAAAATAATATTTTAATGCACAGAGAGATAAAGGGTAATACGATTTTGCTTCAACTTTGCAAAACCTGATATCTGCATCAGTTCTAGTTCAGATGCGAACATGGGCAATATCGACAAACTCCATCAAGTACCTCCCCACATACGGTCAAAATTTTGAATGATTATAACTCTTATAAAATGTGATATAAGAGTCCGATTATCCATAAATTACACATATCACAATATTTTTATTAACCCAAGGTCTGGTGTGAAGATGGGATATATCGGTTCACTTCTTCTGATACCTCCCCCCACAAAGGGTAAAAATTTTGAATATCTATGAAACTCATAATACGCGAAATTAACATCCGATTCTATTCAGACTTGGCACATCTCAATATTTCTAGAAACACAAGATCTGTTATAAAGATGCTAGAGATCGGACCATTCCTTCTGGTACCTTCCCCACAGAAGGGTTATACAGGGTAAGATAAAAAAAAATGCAACAAAGTCAAACGCCATAATTTCTACATATTTTTTTTAGATTTTATTGAATGAAACCAAAAAATGCGGGAAATAGCCTCAAATTTTAGAATAAGTTTAGATTTTTTCGAATTGACCACCTTTGGCACGAATTATGGCCTACGAACGGCCAATGAAACCGTCACACGCTGCCCGAATGTTGCTCTGCGGTATTTTGGCCCATTCCCGGCGAAGCGCTTGCTTGAGGTGATCGATACTTTGGAATTTTTTAGTGCCAACCATGCTTTCCAAAATACTCCAGACACAATAGTCCAAGGGATTGGTATCCGGAGATTTTGGTGACTATTGTGCGTTGGAAATGAAGCGAGGAACCTCCTTTTGTAATCATTCTTGAGTGGCACGTGCTGAGTGCGATGGTGCTGTGAGTCATGTTGGAATGTCCAAGGTCTGCGGCCAAAATGTTTGCGTGCCCAAGGCTTCAATACACCCTCCAGAATATTTTAGCGATAATATTCTGCATTTATTCTGATGCCACGGTCGATTAATACGAGCGAAGAGTGACAATCGGCTGTTATGGCGGCCACACCATCACCATGGTCGTCGCTTGAGTTCTGGTGACCAAGCGAAGGTGCACATTTTCAGCTGACCTCTTTCACGATCATTTTGTTTGTTTACAAACTGCGGGACAACGAATGTTTTCTCATCGGAGAAAACCAAATTTGGCAGTTCACCACTTTCGGCCAAGCGGAGTAACTCTTTAGCTCTTTTGCGTCTATTTTCTTTCCGGTGCGGTGTAAGTTCTTGCACTTTTTGGAATTTCAATGGCTTTACCCTGAGCTCATTTTTTAATATTTGCCGAATGGAATATTGCGATATGTTCAGCTCACGAGCCATTTTTCGGCCACTTCGACGATAGAGTTTGGTCCATTTCTTCTTGTACCTTCCGCAAATAGGGTCCAACATTTTGAAAAACAAAACGCTCAAAGAAAGCGATGTATATCTGCCAAACCCCTTGTGACCCACAAAGGGTCACAACTTCCAATACATTCATCTGTCATAACTTGCGAACAAGTCTGCGATCCTTTACATCTTGCTGTATCTAAATATTTTTCTCAACCAGAAACCTTAGATGAATTCGGAATTTTTGATTTCTCATAAAATTGGATATAGATGTATGATTATACCCTACAACACTATGTGTTGGGGGTATTATAAGTTTGATTGGGCCAAAAATTATGTAACACCTCGAAATAATGATTTCCCACATAGGAAAGTATATATGGATCTTCCTATCTCGCCGAGATGAGTCGATCTAGCTACGTATGTCCGTCCGTCCGTCTGTCCATGTTAATTTGTAATCAAGCTACAGGTCGCAATTATGAACCGATCCTCACGAAATTGAAAATGAAGGTGGGGTTAAGGTCAGAATAGAACCCTATTTCTTTTGGAGATCATCGCACGATTTGCTCTATAGGCCACAATTATGAACCAAACGACGCGGGAATTTACATGGAGTTAGAGGTTAGACCTGGGCAGAAGCCTACCAATTTGGGCGCCCATCGGACAATATTTAGCGCGTAAAATAGACCCTAACCGTAAACCGCGAATATTTTTAACCCCTGCCAAATTACAACTACATTAAAAGGTCACTCCTGACCATTAAAGCGATGCTGTTAGCCAAGAAATCGGATATATAACAAAATAGGAACAATATATATGTAAAAGAAAGAGATCTTATTTATTCTGCTCATAAGTCAAGAACCGCTGGGTCGATTTTCACAATTCCCCTCAATTCTGAATGGTCTCTGGCCAGAAGAGGATAAAATCTAAGAAAATCGCGGAAAAACATACCAATAAATGAGTAAATATCTTTTGTTCCATTTTTTTCAATTTATGTCATATTTTTTATCGCATGCGATTTTTTCAATTTAACTTAAATTTTGAATTGAAAATTTTCTAAATTTTTACACTCCTCAACACCACGCTTTGAGGGTATTATATGTATATTGCAATTATCGTCCGATGCTCACGAAATTTTGCATGGGGGTAGCGTTAGGGTCAGAATTAAAGCCTAGTGTTCTTCTATAGGGGTTCAAATGGACTAAAAAAATTAAATTTTTCTAATTTATAGTCGCCACAAATTGAAAACTAATCGACACGGAATTTTGCATCAGAGGAGAGTTAAGGACAGGGAAGAAGTCTAGCATGTTGGATGATCATTTCGTGTGAAACACGACGGAGTACGTGAATATTGGCCAAATTCTACGAGTCTGGGCAGAGCTCTTTGACATTATTTCAAAACGAAACCTTCAAAAATGGATTTGGAAATAAGGCAACTTCGAACATATTGTATGTTGTAGGGTATCACATGGTCGGCTCCGCACGACTATAGCCTTTGCTTACCTGTTTTGTTGTAATTTTGTCCATACCAATATTTTTATCTGTGGTAGATGAAGTATAAAAATTGAATACTCCGTTCGATTATATCTGGCACCTCACACACATTTCAACATTTTTTAAAAATTATCACATATCTCAAATAAAGTGAAGGAAGTAGACGATATAGTTTAAGCCTGGCACGTCGAAATATTTATATCATATTTATTTAGGTCCTATACTAAATAGACAATACTGACCCCTACCTTCGGAACCTAATCCATAGAGAGTCAAGAATTTCAATAATCAGAACAGAAGCCAATATATATTCAAATAATCGAACATTGGCTGATGGTATACCTCTGTCGGCAAACCCGACTGATCATTTTTAACTTGTTTAAACTCAAAACAACACCCTCTATGTGTTTTTTTCGTCTTTGAAAATTGGACTAAACTATTATTTCCATTTGGGTTTATAATGGTCTTACTTTTCAAATTCAGGTGTCTTCGTTTTCTTCCGTAATCTATTTCAAGTGATCATGTTTTTCAAGAAACACAAAACAGCTTATATTTCTGACAATCGCTTATTTTATGTCTTTCCTGTATTCGCGAATTTCTTTGCGGCAACTCTACGTAGTTGGCCATTGAAGAAAGGCCAAGAGACACGTTCACTGACATACCAAAGTAAAAATAGTAATACAAATAATTGAATTGATTTTGTTCCTGTTGTTGTTGTTGTTGTTGTTATAGAACATCGTAACACATACAACTACATTTTTAATTGAAGTCTTGACGAAATCGATTATTAATTTGTGGAATTTCTTTTAACTTGGCTTTTGTGATTGTGCAAACAATCAAGCGATTGCTGACAATTGCCGACAAGAACAGCAAATGACAATAAAATGGCAAATAAGTAATAATTTTGTAATCGAGACAGACTCGGGTTATATAAAATGGTGACAAAAGAAGTGACCACAAAAAACAAATAAAAATAAATTTGTAACTATTTTGTTTTTGTTGGTTTTCAGGTAGTTGTGGTTCTAAAACCACAGACTTTTTTGTGGGGAGTTTTTTTTTTTTGGTTCAGAAATCTTAGATAACTTTTGTGGTTTGTTAGAGAGGGTTGGAAAATAGAAAAGCAAAATATATTCAGCAATAGTTTGGTAAGCACATGTGTCACTTTTAGCATTATTAATAATGACATCTATATACCCTCCGCATTAACTGTAGGTTGAGAGTAATTACGCGCACATGACCTTTACATTACAAGTAAGCAAAAAAAAATATGAATTACACCTAAAATTCGCAAGACAAATAACTCGATCAAGTAATGAGTAACCGCAACACAGAGTGTCCGATTGCTTAACCTAATGTCATTACAGGAGATTTTTAAGAGCCCTTCTCTCTGTAAAGGAGACCGATACATTTTTTTTCTCTCCTTATGGGAGACCTTTGGACATGCTCCTCTCTTTTTATTGAAGAGCTTTGAGGGGATTCAGTGTTCATAAGAGACCTTTAATAATAGGGGCTCTCTCGTTATAAGCAACTTGTAAAACCTTATCACTTTGTAGGAGATCTTCAAAATGTGCTCTCTCTCATATTGGAAAACAATAATGCCTATTAGGTAAACTGCAATATGGCTCTATGGAAAACATATTGTGAATATTCAATTCACCTCGAGTAAGTAGTTTGTTCCTTGTTCAATATTTCGACCTTTTTTATACCCTCAGTTATATGGGTAGAGAGGATATATATCATTTGATACGGCCAAAACGTGCCTCATCCAAACAACGTTTTTTAGACCCTAAGTCTCTTTGGACCAAATCCTTTTCAGGACATTTGGAGTTGATCTAGCGATGTTCGTCTGTCTGTCTGGCTGGCTGGCTGGTGCGCATGATAAATCTCTAAGCGAGTATCCGATTTGGTCCAAACTTGGTTCATTGTAATATTATTATTAAATTAAAATCGAGTTCGGAAATGGGCAATATTGGTCCACTCCTTCCTGTACATCCCCCACAAAAGGTCGAAATTTTCAAAAAAAATATTTTACTGCACAGAAAGAGAAACGATAATCCGATTTTACTCCGACTTTGCGAATCCTAATATTCCCATCAGTGCTAAGTCAGCTGTGAAAATGGACAATTTCGGTCCAATCCATCAAGTCAAATTTTGAATTATTATAACTCTTATAAAATTTGATGTAAGAGTCCGATTGTCTTCAATTTTCACACATACCAATATTTTTATTAACCCAAGGTCTGGTGTAAAAATAGAATATATCAATCCGCCCCTTCTAGTACCCCCCACAAAAGATCGAAATTTAAAAAAAAAAAAAAAAAAATTTGCACAGAAAGAGAAACGATTATTCGATTTTGGTCCAACTTTGCAAATCCTTATATTTGCGTCAGTGCTAGGTCAGCTGCGAAAATGGACAATATCGGTCTACTCCTTCAAGTACCTCCCCCACAAAGGGTCAAAAGTTTGAATTTCCAAAAAGCTCATAAAACGCGGAATTAACATCCGATTCCATTCAGACTTGGCACATCTGAATATTTCTATCAACAAAATATCTGTTATAAAAATGGTAAAGATTGGACCATTCCAACTGGTACCTCCCCCACAAAGGCTCAAAGTTTTGAATAACCTGTTATAAAATCCGAAATAAGCATCCGGTTCTCTTCGTCATGAAATGTGAAATTAACATCCGATTCCATTCAGACTTGGCACATCTTAATATTTCTATTAAAACAGGTTCTCTTATAAGGATAGAAGAGTTCTGACCATCTTCTTCTAGTAGCTCCCCCACAAAAGGTCAAAGTTTCGAAAAACCGAAACTATTAATAAATTCGAAACAATCATTCGATTCTCTTCATATTTCACACATCCCATTATTGTTTCTAACACAAGATCTGCTGTGAAGATAGGATGGGTCCACTCCTTCCAGTACCTCCCCCATAAAAGGGGGAAAAAATTGAATATCCATGAAGCTCATAAAACGCGAATTTAACATTCGACTTTATTCAAACTTGACACATCTCAATTTTTCCATCAACACAAGATCTGTTATCAAAATGGTAGAGATCGGACTAGTTCTTCTGGGGGAGACAAAGGGTCACAGTTTGAAATAACCAAAGCGATTATAAAATCCGAAATAAGTATCCGGTTCTCTTCATATTTCACACATCCCATTATTTTAACTAACACAAGATCTGCTGTGAAGATGGGATACCACATCTCAAACAATTTCAATGGGTATTGTACCTAAAATCGTCAAAATACCGAATATAGGGAGGTACTGATATATTGGGCCTATACGAGGACCTAGACATGCACAGACAATTTTCTGTCACAGATTGTAGTTCTCATAACAAACTCCAAATACGTAATTTGAAACAACTCTGGTGAATAATGACGCTAAAATCATCAAAATACCGAATATAGGGAGGTACCGTTATATGGGGGCTATACGAAGACGTGGACCTGCACAGACAATTTTCTGTCTTAGGGTTATAGTATCCATTTCGAACTTCAAATACCAAATTTGAAACAATTCCGGTGAATAATGTCGCTAAAATCATCAAAATACCGAATATCGGGAGGAAAACGTGGACCTACATGGCCCATTTACGAACTTAACCTGCCTACTGAAAAAATAAACATGTGTGCAAAATTTTAGCCATCTATCTCAATTTATTCGAAAGATAGCGTGATTACAACAGACGGACAGACAGACAGACGGACAACGCTAAAACGACTTAGAATTTTACGCGGATCAAGAATATATATACTTTGTTGGGTCTGACATGAGTATTTCGAGGAGTTTTTATTATACCCTACAACTCTATGTGTTGGGGGTATTATAAGTTTGATTGGCCCAAAAATTATGTAACACCTCGAAATATTGGTTTCCCACATAGGAAAGTATATATGGATCTTCCTAGCTCGCCGAGCTGAGTCGATCTAGCTATGTATGTCTGTCCGTCCGTCTGTCCGTCTGTCCATGTTAATTTGTAATCACTCTACAGGTCGCAATTATGGCCCGATCTTCACGAAATTTAGAATGGAGGTGGGACTGGGGTCAGAATAGAACCCTATTTCTTTTGGAGATGATTGCCAAATGTTTAGGGGTTGAAATGGGCCAAATACTGAAAAAATGTCGGATTTCGCAGTAGCTATACAGGTCGCAATTATAGACCAATCGACGCGGAATTTCGCATGTAGCTAGAGTTTAGGGCGGGGAAGAAGCCTACCAATTTGGGTGGTCATCGGATAACATTTAGCGGGTAAAATAGGCCATATCTTTTGTGTTGAAAAAATTCAAAATTTTTCATTAAACAGCGAATATTTTAAATCCCGGCTAAATCACAAAGCCATCACAAGGTTACTTCTGATCTTTACATTGATGTTAACATCCAACAAATCGGATATATAGCAAAATATGTGCGATATATGTGTCCATTAAAGAAGATATGCTTGAAAGATCTCTTATATGTCGAGAACGGCTGAACTGATTTCGACAGTTCTCATTAATTCAGAATGGCCTCTTGGCAGGAAAGAAAAAACGTCTAAAAAATCGCATAAAAATATCTCTCTAAAGATGAAAATATTGATTTTGTAAAATTTTCTCATATTTTTTCAATTTTCTCATATTTTTGGCATATTTTCATTTTGAATTAAACATTTGGTAATATTTCTACAGCTAACAAAACTAAGTAGTTAGGATATTAGGATATCATATACAGATCGCATTTATGGCCCGATCCTTATGAAATTTTGCATGGGGATAACATGAGTGTCAGAATATAAGCCTACTCTTTTTGGAGATAATCGCCATATATTTAGGGGTTGAAATGGACAAAAAAACTGCAAAATTGTCGACCGATCCTCACGCACATTTGAATGGGGGTTACCGGACATTACAAAAGCCAAGCAGTTTTGGATGGCCATCCAAAAATATTCAATGTGTTCAATGTTTGTTCAATGTTTGCCAAATTTTGTAGACAAAATACGAAATTGTCGAGTCCAGTGACTTTTTGGATAATTCACAAATACAGGAAAGACGCACTTCTGACTATTTCGTTAACGCTGATTTCGTTGAAGAATATAGTCAAATGTCTGTTTCTCATTTTTTTGGGAAATATTGGTTCCAGATCTAGGAAGACCATTTACGTGCAACATCTACCAATAAATTGGAAATGAGCAAATTAGTTTAAGTTGCTATTATTCGAAAATTAGAGAAGGGAACCTGATAGTTTTCTTTTATTATTTGTCACAAAATCTTGTGGAATTCTTTCGAGTATCTCGCCTATATCAACTGTATGGTTTATTATAGTGTTGTAGGGTATTCAACGGTCGGCCCCGCTCGACTGTAGCCTTTGCTTACTTGTTTTAGTATAGCTCCTATTCAAGGGTAAGATCCCAATACTTTTTTTCAAACATTATTCGAAATCATTGAAATATGAATTAACTTGAATCTGAAATCTCCCCACCTTCTCGTCCTCCCCCTCCTCCAATAAAACTCTTCCCCCTTATTTTATTACCACCAAATGATGACATTTGGTTTATGTTTGTTCAATGATTATTGGCGTTGTCAGTTTTCAATTTTATTGCAGCAGATTGTTTTTTGTTTTTGTGGTTCGTTCTCTTTTTTTATTTTCTTTGTTATCATGTCATTATCTCCCATTATTTATGCTCAGGTCGTTTTCATTCTGATAATAGCAACAATAAAAATCTAACAGATGACAAAAAAAGCACTTATATTGCATTTGTAAAAAAAATAGGAACGAATGGAATTAAAACCGATATTGAAATGCGCAGTCACACAATTGTGTGTGTGTGTGTGTCATTTTTCGATGATATCGGCCAACAGGCGAAACACTCTTGCTTAGCTGCCATATCCAAGTGGCGGCTGTTATTGATCTATGGCAAGAAGTCTCAGATCCATACAAATTTCTCAAAAATGACACAATTGCCAGTTTATGCTCGCCTCGGATCACCAGCAGAATTATCATTTAATTGCTTGAATTGAATTCATGTTTAACTACTCTGGCGTATGGTGGGGTTTGATTCCCTGCTTTTTTTTTTGGAGGAGAACACGAATGTTGCGATTCAATTCATTTGGTGTTGATACTTTTTAATTAAAATTTTATCACTTGAGGAATTCACTGACTTGATTGACAACATGACGCAAGACGTGAAACATTCCATTCGAAAAAAAAGTGTGTTAAAATAATGTAATGGGATTTTTATTGATTCTCACAGTTGTCAAATGTTTGAGATTTTTACTTCAGTTGTTGTAATTGTTAAACTTTGATTGAAAACTAATCAATTTCATGTAACAAAAGAATCAAACATAAATGGTCTACAAGGTCTTCAAAAATGTAAGATTTAAACAATAACATGGAAGTAGTGGTTTTTTTCCTAATTAATTCACGATGGGCCTGATAACACTGTGCAACACAAAAAAATAATTACGGCAAAGAATCCAGCAGATTATGAAAGTAGAGCTAAAAATAGTTAACACGTGTATTGACGTTTTGAAAATTTATGTCGAAAATCACGCGAAATGGAGGGAGCAAGGACCCCCTTTTTCGGCATGGAAATTTTCGGATTAAGATTCCTTGGAATCTGTTCATTTTAGTTATATAGTGTCTTGGATAATATTGCAGGCAACGATACGAGGATTATCTTGGTCAAAAATTTTAACAAATATGGTGTCCCTTAACATAAAATCATAGCAAGTCGAAATATTCAATAACATTTTTGGTCATAAAATTCTACTTTTGATCCCAGAGGACATCAAAAGTCCAAATCTTAGCTAAATGCCAGAAATTTATAAATATTAAACAAGTAAAAAAGCTGTAAGTTTGGCCGGGCCTGAACCACCATTTGGAACCGTTAAAAATTCTGTTGAAATCTTAAAAATACCGAATTTTGCTGTTATATTAGGGTCTATACGACGACATGGACCTACATAGGCAACTTTTTTTATAAAATGCGAAATTTGAAAAAGTAAAAAAGCAGCTAAGTTCGGCCGGGCCGCCTTAATGAAAACTGTTATATGGAGACTATACGATGTCGTGGGCCTGCTTACGAAATTTTTTGTCATAGGCTGTAGTACCCATAACAAACTTCAAATACCGAATATCGGGAGGTGTCGTTATATAGGGGCTCTACGAAGACCTGCATACGAAATTTTTTGCCATATGTTGTAGTACCCACTAGGATCTTTCAGTACGAAATTTAAAAATATTTCGGCGAATAATGTTGCTGAAATCACCAAAATACCGAATATCAGGAGGTACCGTTATATGGGGGCTATACGAAAGCGTGGACCGACATGGCCCATTTACGAACTTAACCGCCCACCACAGACAGACTCTGATCCAGAATATATATACTTTGTAGGGTCTATTATGAATATTTCGAGGAGTTTCAAGGAGCAAACGGAATGACAAAGTTGATATACCCTAAATAGAATGGTGGAGGGTATAAAAACACATTTTTAGGTTAAAGTCGTACTTTATGTGAGTTTATGCAAAAATACTCCTACAAAGTAGCATTTCACAAGGATGACGTCAAATGACGAAAATATTCCTCATCAAATTTCACAAATGTCGGGCGGGGCCGCCGACTTCATGATACCCTACAACACCATGCCTATTTCGTAGAGCTCCCGTAACAAATAATTTATTTGAAGTAGATCATACCACCTATCAACATTTGGCTTTAGAGCAGTTAGAGTTAGGTTTCAGAGGGAACTAATAGACAGGGTGAGATTAAAAAAAAACTGCAACAAAGGCAAACGCCATTATTTTACATTTTTTCCAAATTTTATTGAATGAAAGCAAAAAAAGTCGGAAATAGCATCAAATTTTAGAATAAGTTTAGATTTGTTCGAATTGGTCACCTTTGGCAAAAATTATGACCCTCAAACGGCCAAGCAAACCGTCACACGCTGCCCGAATGTTGCTCTGCGGTATTTTGGTCCATTCTCAGCGAAGCACTTGCTTGAGGTGATCGACACTTTGATATTTTTTAGTGGCAACCTTGCTTTCCAAAATACTTCAGACACAATAGGGATCCAGAGATTTTGGTGGCCTGGAAATGAAGCGAGGAACCTCATTTTGTAAATATTCTTGGGGGTGCGTGCTGAGTGGGATGGTGCTGAGTCCTGTTTTATTGTCCAAGGTCTGCGGACAAAAGACTTTTATATACCCTCCAGAATATTTTCGCGATAATAATCGGCATTATTCGATTAATACGAGCGGAGAGCGACCATCGGCTGTTATGGAGGCCCACACCATCACCATGGCTGGCGTTTGAGTTCTGGTGGCCAACCGAAGGTGCACATTTTCAGCTGACCTCTTTGGCAAGTAAACGCGATCATTTCGTTTGTTTACAAACTGCTGGGCAACGAATGTTTTCTCATCGTAGAAAACCAAATTCGGCAGTTCACCACTTTCGGTCGAGCAAAGTAACTCTTTAGTTCTTTTGAGTCTATTTTCTTTTTGTTGCGGTGTAAGTTCTTGTACTTTTTGGAATTTCAATGTCTTTACCCCGAGCTCATTTTTCAATATTTGCCGAATGGAATATTGCGATATGTTTAGCTCACGAGCCATTTTTCGGTCACTGCGACGAGGGTTTCGATCAAGTCGTTTCTTTTCTCTTCGAACCATTTCTGCTGTTTTCTTCCGTTTTCTTTCTTGACGTCGGGCTACGCTACCAGAATCACGGTAACGAGCAATTGTCCGAGACACAAAAGATTTATTCACATTTAAATGCTGGAGTGCTCTAACGATAGCCACTTGTGGTTTCCAGCCAATTATATAGGAATCACACTACCACGCTTGAATTCCATCACGAATAACTTTTTTTTCTGGAAAATTCTCACCAAAATGCTTTTGTGCGGTTGTAGATAATATAATGAGCTGTCACTGGAATAATTTTAAAAGCTGTCGGACGAGTGGCTTCGAAATGATAGCAGTCTGAAGTTGGTTGCATTTTTTTCATCTCATCCTGTATAGGAGGCATATCTGATTCTGAATCGATTTTCACTAAATTTGACGGAGACATTTTTATCTTTTATACCAAATAACATTGCGATAGAGTGCATGATATCACCTCGAGAAGGATTATATTAAAAAAATATATATCGGAGCCAAGTTCCACAAAATGGAAACGTACGTTCCGCAATTCACTCCAGTTTGGCTGATATTAGCCATTATTTTCACACTAAACCAGAAATCGGATTAAGGATCGGATTATGGATATATATATCCAAACCTCAGTCGTTCTCGGTAAAATTTGGCAAAGGTATTTCTGAGCTCTAAAAGATATCTGGTACCAAATGTAATTATTGTCGAATTAATATTACGAATGTGAGGGACTTAAACATTAAATCGGATGAAATCCATATATGGGAGCTATAGCTATATCTGAACCGATTTTCTCCAAATTTTATGTACTTTATGCTTCTAGGCTGAATTCGGTTTGATGTACCAAAATTCAGGCCATTAGAATTGATATTGGTCATTTGACGCAAAATTAACCCGAAATCGGTTGAAGAGCTATATCCAAATATGATCCAATCTTGATAAAATTTGGAAGAGGTATTTCCGAGCTCTGTAAAATATCTTGTACCAAATATTATTGTTGTCCAATGCATATTACAAATATGAGGGACTTAAACACCAAAGCGGATGAAACATATATATGGGAGCTATATCTGAACCGATTTTCATTACATGTTGTTTACTTGCTTCTAGACTGAATACGGTCTGATGTGCCAAAATTCAGTCATGTGGACTATGGCTATTTGGCGCACAATTAACCCGAAATCGGTTGAAGATATATGTATAGCAGCTATATCCAAATGTCAGCCGATCTTGATAAAATTTGGCAGAGGTATTTCTGGGATGTATAGGACATTTGGTACCAAATATCATTGTTGTGGAGTGCATATTACGCATGTGCGGGATTTAAAACCACAAATCGGATGAAGCATATGTATGGGTGCTACAGCTATATCTGAATTGATTTTCTCCAAAATTTTATGTACTTGCTTCTAGACTGAAATCCATCAGATGTACCGAAACTCAGGTCATTAGGACTTATATTGGCCATTTGGTGCACAATTAACCCGAAATCGGTTGAAGATATGTATGGGAGCTATATCCAAATTTGATCTGATTATCACCAACTCTATTAGGGTTCGTCCTTGGGCCAAACAAATAATGTTTGCAAAATTTCATCTCAATCGGATAATAAATGCGACCTGCATATTGTTCACAAGAATACATGGACGGACGGACTGACATGCATAAATCGTCTCCTTAGGCTGTAGTATCCATTACGAACTTCAAATGCACAAATTTGAAACAATTCCGGTGAATACTGTCGCTAAAATCATAAAAATACCGAATATTGGGAGGTACCGTTATATGGGGGCTATACCAAAACGTGGCAATGCCCATTTTCAATAACAAAAGTCCTGCAGATATAATATACATTTGTGTAAAATGGTATCAATCTACTTCAATTCGGTCGGAAACTAGAGTGATTTCCATAGACGGATAGACGGACGGACATCGCTAAATCGACATAGAATTTTATGCTGATCATCAATATATATATACTTTCTGAGTCTAAAATGTATATTTCGAGGTGTTACAAACGGAATGACAAACTTAATATACCCTCCTTACTATGGCGGAGTCTATAAAAATATTTTGCAACAAAAATTCTTCAGAACCTACCAAGACCTTGAAAACATAGATTTCAAATAATCGTAGGCTTTGCAACGACCGTAAAAAGTGATCTCATCGTTAAAAAAAAGCAACTTCGTAGACATAGAAATAAATCACAAATATTTGAAATCCATTTGACAGTTTGTTGCCCATGGCAAATTCAAAGAATTTAAAGTTTTCTGTCTTTTTTTGTGCAAAGTTATATTTTTGTTATTCGAAACAACAAAAGACGAGATTTAACAAATTACTAAAATGCCAGTGATATTTTTTTTTTTTTTTTGTTAAAAAAAAAATCTGTCAGCATACCATGTGCGGCATAATCTATTAGATACAAATCACTTGACATCTTTGACAGGGTAGACATTTGGTGTTACTTTGGACCCCCGAAGTTTTTTTTTCTCGTTTGGATCCCTAAGGTCATAAAAATCGAGATTCTCATAATTGTAGTAATCTGTTAGAGATAGTGAGAATTTGCGTTATTTTTATACGCTCCACCATATTATGGAGGGTATATTAATTTTGTCATTCCGTTTGTAACTCCTCGAAATACTCATGTCAGACCCAACAAAGTATATATATTCTTGATCAGCGTAAAATTCTAAGACGACGGACATGGCTAAGTCCGTCTGTCGGTCTGTGTGTCTGTCCGTCTATCTGTCTGTCTGTTGTAATCTTTCGAACAAATTGAGATAGAAGGCTAAAATTTTGCACACATGTTTATTTTGCCATTAAGCAGGTTAAGTTCGTAAATGGGCCATGTAGGTCCAAGTTGTCATATAGCCCCCATATAACGGTACCTCCCTATATTCGGTATTTTAATGATTTTAGCGACATTATTTAACGGAACCGTTCCAAATTTGGTATTTGAAGTTCGTAATGGATACTACAGCCTAAGACAGAAAAATATCTGTGCAGGTCCACGTCTTCATATAGCCCCCATATAACGGTACCCACCGATATTCGGTATTTTGATGATTTTAGCGACACGTAGGTCCAAGTTGTCATATAGCCCCCATATAACGGTACCTCCCTATATTCGGTATTTTAATGATTTTAGCGACATTATTTAACGGAACCGTTCCAAATTTGGTATTTGAAGTTCGTAATGGATACTACAGCCTAAGACAGAAAAATATCTGTGCAGGTCCACGTCTTCATATAGCCCCCATATAACGGTACCCACCGATATTCGGTATTTTGATGATTTTAGCGACATTATTTAACGGAACCGTTTCAAATTTGGTATTTGAAGTTCGTAATAGATACTGCAGCATAAAACAGAAAATGGGCCATGTAGGTTCACGTCTTCGCATAGCCCCCATATACCGTACCCCCCGATATTCGGAATTTTGATAATTTTAGCGACATTATTTACCGGGATTGTTTCAAATTTCGCATGTGAAGTTCGTAATGGATACTTCAGCCCATGCCAGAAAATTGTCTGTGCAGGTCCACGTCTTCGTATAGCCCTTATATAACGGTACTCCCCATATTCGGTATTTTGATGATTTTAGCTACATTATAAACAGATTTTTCTTCAAGTTTCGCATTTAAATATTGTAATAACTTATGACAAAAGTTGCCTATGCAGGTCCACGTCGTCGTATAGGCATTCGATATTTTTAAAATTTAAACAGAATTTTTTAACGGATTTTATTTATTTATTTATTTTTTTTTTTTTTTTTTGGTAATTGCCAAATTTGTACCAAGTGGTGGGGAGTATAAAAAATTCGGCCCAGCCGAACTTACAGCTTTTTTACTTGTTTTACATAATTTTTTTTTTAAAGAAATTTTCCACCCTCGGGGCTGGAAACTCTATTTTTTGTAGCCCGGTGTTATTAATGGCTTTTGCAAATAGCATTGATTAAATGAATTTGGTTTTCTTTTTGCTATTGCTGTTTTTTTGAGCAAAACACCAAACGATGAATCATTTTCAATAGCTAATATGCAGATTAACATATTTTTATAGCCACGCCATGCTGGAGATAATTCCCTCAACAATTATTTGTTCAGTTAATTTGAATACCATACTGGTCGGTTTTGAAAATGGTAATTTCAGAAGCTATAATACGCTAGCTGGGAATACGCTAAAACTTCCATATGTTTGGGGAGGGCAGAAACGGCACTTCAGGGGGGTTTCCAAACAGTTCCCATGTAATGGTGAGACATATGGAGACAACTCACTTAAGGGGGGTGGGGGGTCTTGCGGTAAGCAGTTTTAATCCCCAGCCAAAACGTGACCAGGGGGCAAAACCAAAAATACAATTCGTTTAAAGCTCTCTCGCTCGCCCACAAATAAGTTTTAACAATAAAACGCTTTAGCAAACAAATCTCTAAGGCAAAAAAAGTATTGAATTCCAGTAGCTCAGAAAATAATTAACAACAGAAAAAAAATTTTGAAAAAAAAAGAAAACAATAAACACAAGTGCCTCCCACCCCCCCTGTCCAAAGTCGAGCCAAACCTATTGGCCATCCATCAATCTCTATTCATTATTGTTCTCTCCATACTACGGTGACGTACACTCTAGCGGCCTGGCCACTAAAGGCGCATGCGTGGCGTAACACAACAGGCGTGGAGCGTAACACTTTGTATTGTGGTGCGCCAAAAACACAGCAAAGCAAAGCAATACGACACCGGCTTAAAACAGCCAACTATTGCAGATCAATGGCTTTGGCAAACACGAACAGCAGTCGTGCAAACTCCCATCGTCATTTACTCGTTAAGGTGCCGATATGGAATGATGTCATAGGTATAGCACTGGCTGGCTCTATTTGTATTCCAACAGACAATGGCTTTGGAATTTTTGGCGAAAAAGAAAAATAAAAAAAGGAAAAATGAATAACAGCTACAGTTGAAGTGGCGAGTGCTGGAAGAGCGTTACGTCGAGATGTGTGGTTTGGGAACGAACAAGTTCCACTATAGGAATGATCGGAACTATATTCAGTATGTTTGTCCATATTTGTTTATTGAATACCAACTAAGCCGCAGAGAGGGATTGCCTCGTTTAAATCCTTCTCTTTTCCCCAAAGCTCTCTTTTTTTTTCCACATTTAGTTTATTTTGTTCTGTTAGTCCAACTAATTCCATGGCATCACTGTGCGACAGAATTAACTTTTTTCGAGAATAAAATGATAACTCCAGAAGATTGGGAAACTAGGGCTAAAAAGCGTTTTAAAAGTTTATATCGGTAACTAACCAAAATAGGGGTGGGGGGGGTGTTAAAGTTCCCCTTCTTCAAGACTTTTTATACCAGCCTTATGGCTAGAGAGGGTATACATATATCATTTGATACTTCCAAAACGTGCCTCATCGAAATAACGGTTTTAGAGCTTAGGTCTCTTTGAACCAAACCCCTCTTAGGACATTTGGAGTCGATCTAGCGATGTCCGTTTGCCCGTCCTCTCTCTCGAAAGGAGTATCCGATTTGGTCCATACTTGGTACATCATAATATTATTATCAAACTTAGATCGAGTTCGGAGATGGGCAATACCGGTTCACTCCTTACCCATCCTCCCTATCCGTACCTCTCTACCCCCAAAAAAAGTTTGAAATTTTCAAAGAAAATATTTTAGTGCTCAAAAAGAGAAAGAGAAAGGATAGTCCTATTTTGCTCCAACGAAAATGGACATTATCGGTTACCTCCATTACGTGGGGGACGTACGTCAAAGGGTCAAAATTTCGAATAATTATAATTCTTATAAAATGTAATGTAAGTGTCCGATATTCTTCAAATTACACACATCACAATATTTTTATAAACCCAAGATCTGGTGTTAAGATGGAATATATCGAGGTACCTTCTGGTACCTCCCCCACAAAGGGTCGAAATTTCGAATAACCAAGAAGCTTCTAAAACCCGAAATTAACATCCGATTCAATTCAGACTTTCTACATCTCAATATTTCTAATAACACAAGGTCTGTTATAAAGATGGTGAAAATGGTCGGACCATTACTGCTGGTCCCACCACCACAAAGGGTCAACATTTTGAATATCCATGAAGCTCATAAAACGTGAAATTAACTTTCGATTCCATTCAGACTTGGCACATCTCAATATTTCTATCATCTCAAGATCTGTTATGAAGATGGTACAGGTCGGACCATTTCTTCAGGTACCTTCCCCACAAAGGGTCAACGTTTTGAATAACCAAAACGATTATAAAATCCGAATTACGCATGCGGTTCTCTTCATATTTCATACATCCCGTTATTTTTACTAAAACAAGATCTGTTGTAAAGATGGGATATATCGGTCCACTCCTTCTGGTACACCCCCCAACAAGGTGTCAAAATTTTGAATATCCTAGAAGCTCATAAAACGCGAAATTAACATCCGATTCCATTCAGATTTGGTACATTTTAGTATTTCCATCAAAACAAGATCTGTTTTAAAGATAGTACAAATCGGGCCATTTCTTCTGGATCCTCCACCATATAGGATTCAAGATTTTGAAAAACAAAACGCTCAAAGAATTTATGATTTCGAATAAAATTGGATAGAAATGTTCGATTTTCTTGTAATTCAACCCACACCAATATTTTTAAATATTTTAGATGAAGTATGACAAGTAAAAAAGCGGCCGGGTCGAACTTTTAATACCCTCCAACAAATTGGAAGGAACATGAAAAATTTCAAAAAAAAAAAAATAAATAAATAAATAAATAGATAAATGAATCCGAAATCTGCCACTTAATGAAAATCGTTAAATGGGGACTATACGAAGACGTGGACCTGCATACGAAAATTTTTTGTAGTCATAAGCTGTAGTACCCATTACGAATTACAACTACGGTGAATAATGTCGTAAAAATCACGAAAATACCGAGTATCATGGGCACCGTCATATGGGGGCTATACGAAGGTGTGGACCTGCATATGAAATTTTTTGCCATAGATTGTAGATCTATCCATTAAGATCTATCAATACGAAATTTGAAAGGATTCCGGTGAATAATGTTTCTGAAATCATCAAAATACCGAATATCGGGAGGTATATGTTATATGGGAGCTATATGAAGACGTGGACCTGTTTACCAATACCTGGCAACTCATGCACATTTTTATATTTTCTAAAAAAATTATCACATATCCTCTTTTTGATATAATCCTAATAAGAAAGATCCCCCTCGTTTTAGTTATTTTGAGGGTCTTCGTAATATTTTCCAAATGATTTGGCTAAATATTTCTATGTTTTGGTTTCCTCGGGGAGAACAGTAGTGTAATAAACATTTGAATCTAATTTCAAAATCATTCCACTTCATTGTTTTGAACTTAGAGGGGGAGTTTCTTTCATTCAGAATTCTATGTCGATTTGTCAATCTAACCATGGTGCGTTGGTTTATTTATAAATTAACTTTTTTTTGTTAATACTACTGTTGTTGTTTTTTTAACTTTTTTTTTTTTTCAAAAATAGCAATTTCTTTATTGTCTCTCCAACTGAATGGGGTTTGGTCGTCGTCGTCGTAGTCATCATCGCTGTTGTAGTAGTCGCCTCTGATGTTATTTTGTTTTTATTTTAATAGACCAAAAGAAGTTTAGATTTTTTATGATGATGTCATTATTTGTGTTGAATGAATGATCGCCAACAACGTTTCAGACATGGCAAACAAATTTAACTGAATTTTGCTTTAAAAATAAAAAAAACATGCGGGACATTGAATAATAGCTCACAGATATGCCATTGTTATTATTTCTCTGGGTGCGCGCAAAAAAAAAAAAAATGATCAGTGATGGGCAATTGATGGTACTCTGCGAAAGAAAGTTAAGTTGGTTGAAGTTGAAGAATTCAAAAGATAGTTTCGAGGAGTGTTGTTTTCAATTCGCCCGATTTTTTTATACCCTCCGCCTTGGAATGGAGGGTATATTAACTTTGTCATTCCGTTTGTAACATCCCTAACTATTCATCGTAGGTCCCATAAAATATCGATTTAAGGATGTCCGATGTCTGTCTGTTGAAATCACATTATTTTGACGTAGAGCTTCATAATTTGGTAGAACAGTTTTTATTGTGTCTAGGATGACTAGTATTGAAAATGCCATATATTGGTCTACGCCATGTAATGGTACCTCCGATATTCGGTATTTTAATGATTTTCGCCACATTTTTCACGGATTGGTCTAAAAATTGGTATTTGTAAGTCATAATGGGTTCTAACTCCGGTGGTGAAACATTGTATGTATAGGTCTATGTTTTGGTATAGCCCCTATATAACGGTACCACGCTGATATTCGGGACTTTGATGGTTTTTGAAAAATTTTCCACGGATTTGTTCAAAAATTGGTATTCGTAGTTCATAATGGATTCTAGTTCCGGCAGCAGAATATTGAAAATTTAGGTCCACGTTTTCCTATAGCGCACATATAACGATACCAACCAATACTCGGTATTTTGATAATCCTAGTAACATTTACCCACCAAATTGTTGGAAATTTGGTAGTTTCAAATTCGCAAGTTTCCCCCGTTCCACTTTTTTTTGAAATATTCGGATGAAGATTCCTTGGAATCCGTTGATTTAAGATATATAGGGTGAGATGAAAAAACTGCAACCAACTTCAGACCGCTGTCATTTCTAAGCCACTCGTCCGACAGCTGTTAAACTTATTTCAGTGACAGCCCATTCTATTGTTTACAAGCGTACAAAAGCATTTTGGTGAGAATTTTCCAGAAAAAAAGTTATTCGTGATGGAATTTAAGCTCAAGCGTGATAGTGTTATTTCTTTATATTTGGCTGAAAAACCACAAGT
The DNA here is from genome assembly GCF_030504385.1 of Musca domestica. Taxonomy (NCBI): domain Eukaryota; kingdom Metazoa; phylum Arthropoda; class Insecta; order Diptera; family Muscidae; genus Musca; species Musca domestica. The sequence continues at coordinate 22,721,103 of NW_026712435.1, forward strand.
GGCTATCGTTAGAGCACTCCAGCATTTAAATGTGAATAAATTTTTTGTGTCTCGTACCATCGCTCGTTACCGTGATACTGGTAGCGTAGCCCGACGTCAAGGAAGTGGACGGAAGAAAACCGCAACAGCAACATTAGCAGAAATGGTTCGAAAAGTAAAAAAACGACTTGATCGAAACCCGCGTCGCAGTGGCCGAAAAATGGCTCGTGAGCAGAACATATTGCAATATTCCATTCGGCAAATATTGAAAAATGAGCTCGGAGTAAAGCCATTGAAATTCCAAAAAGTGCAAGAACTTACACCGCAACGGAAAGAAAATAGACTCAAAGAAGCTAAAGAGTTGCTTCGCTTGGCCGAAAGTGGTGAACTGTCGAATTTGGTTTTCTCCGATGAGAAAACATTCGTTGTCCAGCAGTTTGTAAACAAACACAATTATCGTGTTTAGTTGCCAAAGGGGTCAGCACCTTCGGTTGGCCACCAGAACTCAAGCGCCGGCCATTGTGATGGTGTGGGCCGCCATAGAAGCCGATGGTCGCTCTCCGCTCGTATTAATCGAAACATTTTGGCCGCAGACCTTCGACATTCCAACAGGACTCAGCACAATCGCACTCAGCACGCGCCACCCAAGAATGGTTACAAAATGAGGTTCCTCGCTTCATTTCCAGGGCACAATGGCCATCAAAATCTCCGGATACCAATCCGTTGGACTAATGTGTCTGGAGTATTTTGGAAAGCAAGGTTGGCACTAAAAAATACCAAAGTGTCGATCACCTCAAGCAAGCGCTTCACCGGGAATGGGCCAAAATACCGCAGAGCAAGATTCGGACAGCGTGTGACCGTTTCATTGGCCGTTTGAAAACCATAATTCGTGCCAAAGGTGACCAACTCGAACAAATCTAAACTTGTTCTAAAATTTGTTGCTACTTCCGACATTTTTTGCTTTCATTCAATTGAATTTAAAAGAAAAATGTAAAAATTATGGCGTTTGACTTTGTTGTAGTTTTTTATCTCACCCTGTATTTTTTATAATATTATCTTGATATGTAATGGAAATAGAAATTTTATTTCTTTGGTGACTTATAGTGAAATTTGATGATGAATATTTTTGACTTTGACATTATCCATTGAATACTATGCTTTGTCGGAACATTTTGCATAAACTCATATGAAGTACGGCTTTTCAATATTTATGGAATCTCTATATAGCTATACAACCTAATTTAAAACAAATATATTTATTTTTTGTTTGTTCTCTTTATTGTTTTATGGACTGTTTTCATTAACATCTGTTTAAGAGCAATAAACCGAATTCCTACCAACCCATAAAAATTTGAAAATATGTTTGTGTGGCACAATTATTAATTAATATTTTTTTGAGCCAAATTTTAACAAATGAACTTAGAATTTCGATGGAGAAATGGGAGGGTTGTCTAAGACCTCCTTAATTTTTTTTCATTTCAAAATGCTGATTCATACATTTAATTTGCCTTTAACCACCTAAATTAAAAACAGACAAATTTTGTAGAGATTTACCAAAAATGGCACAAATCTCCTCAACTATGGCATTCGAATATGTTTTATTTTCATTTTCTCATTAATAATAAATTTTGATGGCATATTGGCTCATTTCTTTAAAAATATTCAATGGGGATTGGCTTGTTTTTTTTCTGGCAATTGATAGATGTTACTAATATTTACTTAAAGAGTGAGTCACACTCAACAAAAAAAAAAAAAAAAAAAAAAAAACAGAAACTCATTTATCTCGATGTTTGTTTGCCTCAAATAACAAGTCATTCATTACGTTTAACGAATATTTGAAGAAGAAAAAAATATGACGAGTATTGAAATCAAACAATTTAACGGAAATTTCTTAAATGGTAAATAAATATTTGTTTCGTTTTTTTTTTCAATCTATTTTTATGGCTTTAGTTTTCTAAGAAACAAAAAAAAAACACAAGCTACGAAAACTCACAAAAGAATGCATCGCACCTTGACAAAGATAACACTAGTTCTCGGGACAATAGACAACAATGAATAAAGTGATAGCTTTCAATGAAGAACATGTAACTCATCGACTTATAGGCTATAAAAGGCTCTAGAAAAATATCCATAAAAATAAAGCAAGTCTTTGGAAAATGTGTTCTTTAAAAATCCATAAAAACTGCTCTGAATGGCCTTGGAAAAAGTGGTATATATTGCTTTAAAAACCACGATTACACTGTACAACAAAATTCAATTTTTTTCAATAATAAAAGGAAAAAATCCAGCAGATTATGGTATTGGGTATGTAGTAAAGGGCTGCAAATGTGACAATTTTCTCTATTTATGTCATGGAGAGAAAACGCTCGTCATGTTGTGCCCTGTTTGATCAAACGCATAACAGTACGTGACATCCAACCAAATGCTCGATGTTTCGTCATGTCGGTCACACTCAAACCCAGCGTCATAACATGTAATGACCAATAAAAGGGAATGTTGAATAGTGTGTCATACAAAAATGTTCTATCAAAAAAACAACAACAATTATGAAACAACTGCCAACGAAAAAGACACACGCGTGATGAAGGCAAAGCGCAATCGCTACCTGCTTTTCCGATATGTGAAAGAATAATTTTTTTGTAATAATTTCTTGGCGAATACTAAAATATTAAAGGCACTTCTAATTGGTCCACACAAAATTTTCACATTTCGTGGTTATTGACGAAACAATCTAAAATGTTAATCCTTATAAAAAACAATAATCTCCTGAAAAAATTTCTTATTTTGATTATAATTTCGTAAATGTTTGCCTCTGGTAGTGATGTGTAAATGAGAATGAGTGCTACTGTAATTCACGTAACAACACTATATACCTCCATTGTTCAATTCTGTGCATATTCTGTTATTGAATGATAGTCAAATCTCTGCCCACAAACTTTAATTTTAAAAGAACACTTTATGTAGATAGAAAATAGGCAAACAATATTTACCTCTTTTTTATGACCAACATTTTATGATAATCACCAATAAATTGGGATTGTTCAGTAAATATTTCATTTTTTCTATTCATTTGTTGATGTCTATGCACATTTTGTTATTGAACTCAATTTTATATTTACGCGGTGTTTGTTACTTCAAAATTACAGCGCACACAAAAACACATCCTCACCGTCGAAAGTAACACACACACTCTCTCAATTTAAGCACACGTACACAAATGGCACACAATTTGACGATGACACGGTTCGATGTCATCGTTGACACCCTGCATTTATGGAGAACACCATGCAAATATTCGAGTCAGCCATGCCACGATCGAACCTTAGACAATGGCACACATGAATCAAAATTGGGGATGTTGTTGGTTGTCATTGCCTATCAAATACATAGCGCATGATTGAGTAGACAAAGTCAGTGTGTAGAAAAAAGCATAATTCATACAATTCGTCTTGTGCAGGCCTTTAGTATGTAGCGAAGTAACCTAAATAGTGAAGACAAGTTTCTCCTACTTCCACATTTTTCGAAATTTTCGGATTGAAATTACTTTAAATCCGTGGATTTTAGGTATACACTGTCTTCGGCTATATTACAGGTAACAATACGAGGTTTATTTTGGTTGGAAATTCAAACTTTTTTTCAAAATATGGTTCAAATATCCCTTAAAAATATTCCATAAATTTGTTTGCTATAAAATTCTACTATAAGCCGCAGAAGGCATCAAGAGTCTAAATCTTGTCTAAACGCCAGCATATTTTTTTTAAATATCAACTAGCCTTAAAGTTTTAGAATCCTAGAAACCAACAGTGAACTCAATGTCAAATTTCAGAATACCGGCTCTATCCCTTCATCCAACACCGAATTTTGAAACATTCAGTATTTCAATATCACATTTTGGAATTCCAGCTCTATCCTTTCATTCAATATCAAAATAAGTACTACATAATATTTTTCGCACCAGATATCCACGCCAGATACCAACAGACCCCTCAAAATTCAATGTTCCAGCTCTATGCATTCACTCAACTCCAAATTTAGTAACATTTAGTACTTAGTACCTTTCGTACAATTTTAATCCAAATCTCAAACATAGAAACCCAAAGAATGACATCTTGATCAAATTTCAAGATTCCAGCCCTATCTCTTCACCTAATACTGACTTTAGTACCATTTAATACATTTCGAATAATTGTAGTACGCATTTGCAAACATTGACCAGATCTCAATCCTATATACCAAAAGAAACCTCTATATCAACTTTTGAAATCCAAGCTCTGTCTTTTCTCCAATACCCAATTTAGTACCACTTTGTGCTTTTCGAACCATTATAGTACACATTTCCAAAATTACCTGCAAATCTCAACCATCTTAATCAAATTTCAGGATTCCAGCCATATTGCTTCGCCCAATACCAAATTTAGTACTTTTAGTACAAATATAGGGCGCATTTTAAGGTCAGCGCCGAATCACAAACACAGATACCATTAAAAATCGAAATATCAATTTTCAGAATTTTGTCTCTATCGCTTCCCCCAATACCCAATTCAGTACCATTCAGTACTTTTCGAACCATTTTGGTTCACATTTCCAAAATCACCTCCTTCTCTCAACCACAGACACCAACAGTTACAATCATGTCAAATTTCTGGATTCCAGTCTTATCCCTTCACCAAATGTCAAATTTTGTACTTTTCGTACAATTATAGTCCACATTTTCACAACCAGCTCCATATCTCATTTGCAGATTCCAACAGGGACCTCAATACCAAATTTGAGTATACCAAACCCATTCCTTCACTCAATATTAAAAATAGTACTATTTAGTACTTTTCGTACAATTATAATTCGCATTCGCAAAAACAGCACCAGATAAACCAATTATAGTTTTAGTACACATTTTCAAAATCACATCTTTCTCTCAACCACAAACACCAACAGTGACATCTATATCCAATATCAGGATTTCACCTTTATCCCTTCACCCAATATGAAGTTTAGTACTATTTAGTACTCGTCGGACAAATATAGAACACATTTCCAAACCACCACCAAATCTCCAACAAAAATACCATCAGTAATCTAAATATCAAATTTCAGAATTGTATCTCTATCCCTTCATCGAATACCCAATTTAGTATCATTCAGTACTTTTCGTGCAATTTTAGTACACATTTCCGAATATGGAGGTGATATGTCCAGGCTAAACATGAACAGCGGCCCGGTACAAAATTTCAGATTTCACGCACTCTCTGTTCACCAAATACCGAATTGTTCCAAATATAGTACTATTTAGTACTTCTTGTGCACTTGTAGTGCACGAAACCATCTCTTCATCACAAACATACCACCAACAGGGACCCCAATACAAAATTTCAAAAATTTCAGCTTCAATTATTCATTCTAAACCACACTCTTCCTTATTTAGTACCATTTAGTACAGTTCGAACACTTGGTACACATTTCCAAAACCACTTTCGTATATCCACCCTTAATACCTTTCAACCATGATTCTCATACCGAATTTCAAGCTTTTACCTCTATCCGTTCACATAATAGCAAATGGTACCATTTTTAAAGTCTTGTACCATTTTAGAACTTTTCGTAACCTAAAGTACGAATTTTCAAAAACTCTTTGGTACATATATCCTACACCCCATCAGTGTCTCCAATTGCAAATTTCAGAATTCTGGCTCATTCCGTTTGTCCAATACAAAATTTTTAGTGCACTTTAGTACTTTTCGTACAAATTTTTAAAAACCCAGGCCGTATAATTTTTCAAGATTCTAGCTTTAGTCGTTTCATCTGGGGATTGATTCTCAGTCAGTCAGTTATTTCACTTCTCTTTTTATACCTTCAGAGTATATATCATTTGATACGGCCAAAACGTGCCTCATCGAAATAACAGTTTTAGGCCCTAGGTCTCTTTGGACCAAATCCGTTTTCGGACATTTGGAGTCGATCTAGCGATGTCCGTCCGTCTCTCTGCTGGCTGGCCAAACTTGGTACATCGTAATATTATTATCAAACTTAGATCGAATTCGTATATGGGTAATATCGGTCCTTTTGGTACCTGTCACTCAAAAGATCGAAATTTTTAAAAATATTTTATTACACAGAAGGGGAAAAGATAATCCGATTTTACTCCATTTTTACAAATCTTGTCGGTCCAATCCATGAAGTATCTCTTCCACAAAGTGTCAACATTTTGAATAATTATAACTCTTATAAAATATGATTTAAGGGTCCAATTGTCTTCAACTTACAAACATCTAGATATTTTTATTAACCAAAGGTCTGGTGTGAAGATGGACTATATAAGTCCACTCCATCTGGTACCTCCCCCACAAAGGGTCAAAATGTTGAATGCCCATGAAGCTTATAAAACGTGAAATTAACACCCGACTTCATTAAGACTTGGCACAATATTTCTATTAACACAAGATCTGTTATAAAAATAGTATACATCGGACCATTATTTCTGGTACCTCCCCCACATAGGCTTAAAATTTTTGAAAAACAAACGCTCAAATAATGCGAAATAAGCATGTAATTATCTTCAAATTTCACACACACAAACATTTTTGCCAAAACTAGATCTGTTGTGAAGATGTTGTATATCTGCGAACCCCTTCTGGTACCACACCCACAAAGGGTCACAATTTTCAATATTTTTATGTGGTATAACTAACTTCTTTACAACTTGCTATATCTAAATATTTCTCTCGACCAGAATTTATGATTTCGCTTGAAGTAGGATATAAATGTTCAATTTCCTTGTAACTTGTAACCATACCGATATTTTTATCTGCATTAGATGGAGTATGAGAATGGAATACTGCGGTCGAATATATCTGGCAACTGACGCACATTTTAACATTTTCTAAAAATTATCACATATCTCATATAAAGTGAAGGATGTGGTCGATATTGTCCAAACTTGGCACGTCGCAATATTTATACTTAGGTCCTATACGATATGGACAATATTGGCCCTTTCCTTTGAAACCTACTCCATAGAGGGTCAATCGTTTGAATAATCATAACAGAAGTCAAAATATATTTAAATAATCGAACATCGATGTATACCTGTCGGCAACACCGACTGATACTTTTTAACTTGTTTTTATACCACAAGGTGGTTAGGGTATTAAGACTTCGTGCATTTGTTTGTAACATGCAAAAGGAAACGGGATAGAACCATAGTTCCTTTTGATGATCTGCATAGAATCCGCCTGTCCATGTATTTTTGTGAACAAAGTACAGTTCGCATTTATTACCCGATCCAGATGAAATTTTGCACAAATCATTTTTTTGGCCCAAGGACGAACCCTATTGAAATTGGAGATAATCGGTAAAAATTTAGATATAGCTCCCGTATGTATCTTCGTCCGATTTACCTGTTATTGTGCACCAAACGTGTAATATTAGTCCAAATAGTATGAAATTTTGCACATACAACCAAATTAGGCCTGAAAATAAGTATGCTAAATTTGATCGAAATCGGTTCAGATATAGCTATAGCTGCACTATATATTGTTCATCCGATTTGTTATTTTAACAACAACAATATTTGGGAAAATAAATAAATACAGCTCAGAAATACCTTTGCTAAATTTTATAGAGATCGGTTCGGATTTGGATATATCTCCCATATATAACTTCGTCCGATTTAACTTTTATTGTGCACCAAAGGTCTAATATTTGCCCAAATGGCATGACATTCGGCACTTACGACCGAATTGAATCTAGAAGCTAGTATGTCAAATTTGGTGAAGATCGGTTCAGATATAGCTATAGCTCTCATATATATTGTTCTTCCGATGTGTTATATTTGTTACACACAGCCGTAGTATGCACTACGTAACAACGATATTCACAGGAATATATGAAATACAGCTCAGAAATATCTTTGCCAAATTTTATCAAGATATGTTCGGATTTGGATATAGCTCCCAATAAAGTCCGAATTAAAAGGTACAAATGCTTCGGCATATTTAGTCTTTTGAACTTTAAATTATAATTATAATCAAAGCGTGTATGATTGAATTCTCCCATAAAAAATTGTAATTGTTATGTGGAGATCTAGTAAATTAGCAAAGTGGTGTAGGGTATCATAAAGTCGGCCCCAACTGACTTTAAGACTTTCTTTACTATTTTTTTTTATAGATTATGTATTGAAATATTGGAATTGTTGCGTTTCTTTCTACCGATATTAATGTTCCGTTTTCTCTAGGGTCCCCTTGAATTGTCGACTTTCCGTAATGCTTCACATCTTTGTCATTTGATGACGATTATTTTTTCTGACAGTTATCCATTCGCCTCCTATTCCTATCCCCCACCCCTGAAAAATTTGGTGTGAAAAGTCAATATTCACTTTTTATCAGATAAATATTTGCAATTTTTTATTTGTTGTTAGGCTATTTAAAAATATGTGAAATAATAGCTTTGTATGCATTTAAACTTTGTTCAGCTGATTCGTATCTGTTTGTCGTCAATTTTATGGTTTTGTGAAAAAATATCCAAATACTTTTTTGCCATAATTTGCCGGGGCAATTAAAAATGCAATAGTTTGAGGTGAGTGTTTTTTATTAACAAATAATTACGTGGAATAGGGGTGACACACTATCGTTCATATACGGACATTTGTTTAATAGTAATATATGACTATATATAAACCATGAATAATATTAACCAACTAATGACACATTTTAGTTTTAACGATGATGAGGTAATTTCTTACCTCTATTATTTTTAACTATCAATTTTATGATTTATTTGCATTTAATGAATTTTTAATATTTTATTCTTTTTTTGGCGGGTCTGTTGTTTAGGCCAGCAGAAAAGAATTCCTTCACACACACACAGTGACAACAACAACAACAAGTACCACAACGAGTTATGATTTTTATACATTTGTTTGTCTTGTGGAATGACATGTTTAGAATTTCAAATTTAGACCTCATTTATTTCTCTCCATCCAAAAAGTTACCTGAGAACTGTGTTTTCAACTCTGCCCAGAGAAGGTGCGCATGCGTGCCCGCGTGTGTTGTCTGTGTGGCCAAACCACCAATTCTAATCGACCACAAAATTTCTTGCGTTTTTATTGTATAATAAAATTTAAGAAAAAAAAAGAAAATATTTAAATAACAAATTAGAAAATTGACACGATGACAGTTATTGCAATGATATGTAAATGGGAGAAGTGATAAAAACAAGTTTTCGTTTATGGTTCTCTTCGATTCAAAGGGAGATGGAGTCAAAGGTTTCGCTTTGTGTGTTCCACTTTAGCTTTGTTGCTGCATCATTATTGATTAATAAACTATTTTTTACAAGCTCATAATTAATGAAGCAAACGTGTTGTTTTTTTGTTCTATTTATTGCTCCAATGGCTACTGAAACCTAATATTTTTCTTAAATTTTTTGTGGTTTTCGATAAAGGAACATAAAATAATTAAATTCTCATAAAAAAATATTTCAAAAAAAGAAAAAATATTCCAAGAGTTGACCAATGAATTTGTCTTCAAAATAAGTTAATGATTTTTTTTCTTTTTTTTTTTTGAGGAAGTCTCTTTTTTGGTGTAAGTCTCCCCCGGATTAACCCCCATTACACAGTGCAACACAAAAAATAATAACAGCAAAAATCCAGCAAATTATGAAAGCAGAGCTAAAACAAGTTAAAAAGTATCAGTCGGTTTGGCCGACAGATCCATACCATTAGCCAATATTCGATTATTTAAATATATTTTGACATCTGTTATGATTATTCACATTGTTGACCCTCCTTGGAGTAGGTTCCGAAGGAATAGGCGAATATTGTTTATTTCGTGTCGGACTTAAATAAATATGATATAAATATTGGGATGTGTCAGGATTGGACTATATTTGTTACTTCATTCACTTTACATGAGACATGTTATAATTTTTAGAAAATGGTAAAATGTGTGTAAGGTTCCCGATAGTCGATCGAAGTATTCCATAATAATTTTAGACCTAACAAAGTATATATATTCTTGATCAGCGTAAAATTCTAAGAAGACGTGGCTCTGTCCGTCCATTCGTTTGTTGTAATCACGCTAGTGTCATAACGAATAAAGATAGTATGCTAAAATTATGCACACATCAGTCTTTTGTCTGCAGGCAGGTCAAGTTTGAAGATGAGCTATATCGGTCCACGATATCGTATAGCCCCCAAATAACTGTACCTCCTGATATTCCGTATTTCGATTATTGTAGCCAGTCTTTTCAATGAAATTGCCGGAAAATCCACGAAGGGAGTTCCTTTTGAGTAATTTACCCCCTGGAAGAGTATTATCTGCATAGGCCCAAGATATAGTATATCCCCTATACAACGCCTCCATATAACGGTACCTCCCAATATTCGGTATTTTTATGATTTTAGCCACATTTTTCAATGGAATTGTCTGAAATTCTACACAAGTAGTTCTTTCTGAGTAGTTTGTGATTTGGAATAGAAATGTCTCTATATAGGTACGCCATATCACTGGAGTTGTTTCAAATTTTGGTATTTGAAGTTCGTAATAAATACTACAGCCTACGACAGAAAATTGTCTGTGCCGGTCCACGTGTTCGTATAGCCTGCATACAACGGTACCGCCCAATATTCGGTATATTGATGATTTTAGGGATATTATTCACTGTACTGGGTTGTCCATATTCGGCGGACCCATCTGGCAACGCCATAACTTTTGACAGAGATGTCACATCGCTTAATGACATACCGCGTTTGAAGCGTCAGTCCAAGCAGATTTTTACCATGAACCAATACACGCCACGTGAAATAGTTGAAATTTACATTCAACAGAAGAAGTCAATTGTGAAAACTCAACTTTTAAAAAAATGTGAGAAGTGCGCCTTCTAAGAACACCATTAAGCGTTTATACGAAAAATTTTCGACTGGTAAGGCTCTTTCTAATCCGAAGAGGCCATATAAAAATCGACCAAGGCGATCGGCCGAGAATATCGCTGCCGTACGAGCCAGTGTTGAGAGGTCCCCAAGAACATCCCAAAAACGCCGTTCTCAGCAGTTGGGCATGGCTCGGTCCACTTTACAACGGATTATTCGCCTTGATTTGCGTACAAAATTCAATTGACGCAAAGAATGTTGCCTGCGGACAAGCCTCGTCGATTGGAATGGGCCCAAAGGGTCATAGGTCCGTCGAATATGAGCAACCCTGTAGTTGTTTCAAATTTCGTATTTAGAGTTTGTAATGGGAACTACAGTCTATGACAGAAAATAGTCTAAGCTGGTCCTGGTCTTCGTAAAGGCCCCAGATATCAGTACCTTCCTATATTCGGTATTTTGACGATTTTAGATACAATATTCACCAAAATTTTTATGAAATTCCGTGTTTGAAACTCCTTATAGGTACTAAAGCCTGTAAGAGAAAATTGTCTATGGTCCAGATCTTCGTATAGCACCGATATAACTGTACCTCCATATATTCGGTATTTGGATGACTTTAGCTGCTTTATTGACTGGATTCTTTTTTCAAGTTTCGCTGCCTAAGCAGGTCCACGTCTTCGTATAGACCCTAATACAACGGCTATATTCGGTATTTTTAAGATTTTAACAGAATTTTTAACGGATTTTTTTTTTTTTATGAAAAATTTCCAAATTCGTTTCAAATAGTGGAGGGTATTCAAAGTTTGGCCGGGCTGAACGTACTGCTTTTATACCCTACACCACAAGGTGGTCAGGGTATTATGTCTTTTTGCATTTGTTTACAACAGTCAAAAGGTAACGAGATAGACCCATAGTTCCCTTTGATGATCTGATAAATTCACATTCTGAGTCGATTTATGCATGTCCGTCCGTCCGTCTGTCCATGTATTTTTGTAAACAAAGTACAGTTCGCATTTATTGTCCTATCCAGATGAAATTTTGCACAAATCATTTGTTTGTCCTAAGGACGAACCCTATTAAAATTGGAGATAATCGGTAAAAATTTAGATATAGCTCCCATATATATCTTCGTCCAATTTGCCTTTTATTGTGCACCAAACGTGTAATATTAGCCCAAATAGTATGGAATTTTGCACATACAACCAAATTAGGCCTGAAAATAAGTATACCAAATTTGATCGAAATCGGTTCAGATATAGCTATAGCTCCACTATACATTGTTCATCCGATTTGTTATTTTAGTCCTCCGCAGCCGTAATATGCACTCTGTAACAACAATATTTGGGGAAATATATATTAAATACAACTCAGAAATACATTTGCTAAATTTTATCGAGATCGGTTCAGATTTGGATATAGCTCCCATATATAACTTCGTCCGATTTACTTTTGGTTGTACACCTAACGTCTAGTATTTGCCCAAATGGGATGAAATTTGGCACTTACGACCGAATTGAGTCCAGATGCTAGTATGTTAAATTTGGTGAAGATCGGTTCAGATATAGCTATAGCTCCCATAAATACTCTTCATCCGATTTGTTATATTTGTTACCCACAGCTATAATATGCACTCCGTATGAAGATTTTCAGGGAAATATATCAAATACAGCTCAGAAATATCTTTGCCAAATTTTATCGAGATCGGTTCAGATTTGGATATAGCTCCCATATATATCTTTATCCGATTTCAAGTTAATTGTGCACCGAATGGGTAATACAAGTCCGAATTTAAAAGATACAAATGCTTCGGCATATTCAGTCCTTTGAACTTTAAATTATAATCATAGCGTGTATGAACTTTTAATTGTTATGCGGAGCTCTACTAAATTGGCAAAGTGGTGTAAGGTATCATAAATTCGGCCCTGCCCGACTTTAAGACTTTCTTTACTGGTTTTACTTGTTTTTTATGTAATAGTGATCTATTTATTTTTCTCCCTTAAATCGGTGAATATTGTGAACTTCACACAATATTGGTCTTACAGTGGTCTTAAAATGCCCTACATTTCGGCGTTTGGGTCATGTGTCAAAATCTCTACAAGCTCTAAATTATAGTGGTTAAGTTGGTAGTAACATAGTGAGCTTCGATATAATTCAAAACCATTTTTACGATACTTAACTAATGTATTGAAACTACATATTATTTTTCTAAAATCGAACTGTTTATAATAATTAATAATACTTATTTTTTTTTATTATTTTCAGGTAATTTTTCCAAAATATTCTGAAGCATGTTTTGTAAGTATTATTCTGTGAAAAATATTGTGATTTGACTCTCTTAGTATTTGCCAGCAAACATAGTTGTCTGTTGGACTTACTGGCCGACCTTATATAGACAATGCTTCCTATTATATTTTGAATAAATAACGAATATTTAGAAAATATCCAAAATTCTGCATGCATACTTTAGGGCTATGATGAAAAAATAATCAAGACTTGAATTGAATAAAACAAGAAGCAAAAAAAGCTTCTTCTTTTCTTATCATTTAGTCTTATCTTTGCTGTTCCGATAAGAAATTAATCGTTTTCTTGTTTATTTTTTTTTTCCTTTTCGAATTCATATTTTATGACAACCATGTAGAAGCTTTCGGTTGTGTACAAATATTTGATTAGACGAGGCAAAAAAATGGCTATAATGATGATCAAGATGTTTGTTTATTTGACATTTATAAAACAAAAAAGGGCCATTTATAATTGGATCGATGCATATGCATACATTTGTATGTGTATTTATCCTTAACTTAAAGTTTTTCGGAATTGTAAACAAATGAATATGAATGTTGGCAAAAATTAAAAAAATTCATTTTTTCATGTAAAAAAAATCGCTGATAAAAAGTGGGGCTTACGGAAGCTTTAAAAACAAAAAAGGAACTTTTTTGGTCCCTTTGGCAAAATATGGTTACAAACTCCCTTTAAATAGTAGCGTAGCAAGTCAAAGCATTCAACATTAATTATTTGCCATAAAATTCTACTATAGGTCCAGCAAAACTCTAGATTAATGCCAGGAATACAAAAATATGAAAAACACATTTTAGGGTTAAAGCTGTACCTCATGTCAGTTTATGCAAAAATTTTCCTAAAAAGCATGATTATAGAAGGATGACGTCAGAGATAAGAATATTCTTCATCGAATTTCACTAGAGTTTACAATGAAAAGAAATCTCCATTTCCATTATATATCAAAGAAATATTTGCCAGTAAAACGACAAAATATTTCCATTTGTTTATACCTTCGGCCGTATGGCTGCAGACGGTATATATCATTTGATACGGCCAAAACGTTTCAGGATATTTGGGGTCGATTTAGCAATGTCCGTCCGTATGTCTTTCTATCTGTTTTGCTGGCTGGTGCGCACGATAACTCTCGAAGGGAGTATCCGATTTGGTCCAAACTTGGTACATCATAATATTATTATCAAACTTAGATCGAGTTCGGAGATGGGCAATATCGATCCACTCCTTCTAGTACCTCCCACAAAAAAATTCTAAATTTTCCGAAAAATATTTACTGCACAGAAAGAGAGAGGACAATTCGATTCTTAATATTTACATCAGTGCTACGTCAGGTGAGAAAATGGACAACATCGGTCTACTCGATCAAGTACCTCCCGCAAATGATTATGAATAATTATAACTCTTATAAAATGTGATAAAAGAGTCCGATTTTCTTTAAATTGCACACATCGCAATATTTCTATCAATCCAAGTTCTGCTGTAAAGATGGGATATATCGGTCCACTCCTTCTGGTACCTACCCCACAAGAGGTCAACATTTTGAATATCCATGAAGCTTATGATATAAATATAACATTCGATTCCATTCAGACTTTGCACATTCCGATATTTCCATCACCACAAGATCTGTTATAAAGATGGTGGAGATCGAACCATTTCTTTTGGTACTTCAACCACAACGGGTCAAAGTTTTGAATCGCCAATACGATTATAAAATCCGAAATAGCCACACATCCCATTATTCCAACTTAAACAAGATCTGAAATGAAAGCGGAATATAACGCCCCACTCCTTCTGGCACCTCCCCCACAAAGGGTCAAAATTTTAAATATCCATGAAGCTCTTAAAACGCGAAATTAACATCCGATTCCATTCAGACTTGGTAGATCTCAATATTTCTTTCAACAAAAGATCTGTTATAAAGATGGTAGGGATTGGACCATTCCTTCGGGTACCTCCCCCACAAAGGATCAAAGTTTTGAATAACCAAAACTATACAAAAAATCCGAAATAAGTATCCGGTTTTCTTTATATTTCACACATCCCATTATTTTTACTAACACAAGATCTGCTGCGAAGATGAAATATATCGGTCCACTCCTTCTGCTACCTCCCCCACAAAGGGCCAAGTTTTAAATATCCATAGAGCTTTTAAAACGCGAAATTAACATCCTATTCCCTTCAGATTTTGTAGATCTCAATATTTTCTCTTATGAAGATGGTAGTGATCGGACCATTCCTTTGGGTACCTCCCCCACAAAGGATCAACGTTTCGAATAACCAAAACGATTTAAAAACCCCGAAATAAGCACCCTGTTCCCTTCATATTTCATATATCCCATTATTTCTACTAACACAAGATCTGCTGTGAAGATGGGGTACATCGGTACACTCCTTCTAATACAAATATTTGCATCAGTGGTAGGTCAAGTCCGAAAATGGTTAATATTGGTCTACTCCATCATGTCCTCCTCCGCGGAATTAACATCTGATTCCATTCAGACTTGGTATATCTCACTATTTCCATCCACAAAGTATCTGTTATAAATATGGTAGAGATCGGACCATTTCTTCTTGTATCTTCCTCACATAGGGTTCAACTCTCTTCAAATTTCACACATACCAACATTTTTGCTAACACATGATCTGAAGATGATATACATCTGCGAACCCCTTCTAGTAACTCACTCACAAAGGGTCACAATTGTCCAATACTTTTATCTGTCATAACATGCGAAACAAGTTGCTGTATCTTCTCTCAACCAGTAACCTAAGATGAATATGGAATTAATCGGAATTTTTAATTTCGCATAAATGTTCGATTTTCTTGTAATTTTGCCCATACCAATATTTTAATCTGTATTAAATGAAGTATGAAAATGCAATACTTCGGTCGACTATATCTGGAACCCCCCGCACATTTTAACATTTTCTAAAAATAATCACATATCTCATTTAAAGTGAAGGTAGTAGTCGAAGTAGTAAAAACCTAGCGTTTAGGTCCTATACGAAATTCACAATATTGGCTGATTCCTTCGGAACCTGCTCCGTAAAGGGTCAAAAATTTGAATAATCATAACAGAAGTCAAAATACATTTAAATAATCGAACATTGGCTGAGGGTATACATATGTCGGCAAATTCGACTGATACTTTTTAACTCGTTTTTTAATTATTTTATTTATTGCTACAGCCATGCCCCACAAAAGGCGTTTTCTTTCTAAAACAACAAAGAAATTTCAATATTTAAGGCATTATTCATTTATTTCTTGTTGGTTCGGTCTCCAGCGTGGACAAAAGTCAAGTGCACAAACAGTGGGTATGTGTGCGGCCCAGCATGGCTAGCAATAAACCATAGAAATTGAGAAGCTATACAAGAGCAAAATGCATCCATCATCTGCTAGCATCGATGAAAACAAACTCCAGTTCTCCAATTGGTCCGTTAGGTTATTTTTTTCTCTTTTTTCAAAAATAAACAATACCTTCTGCAGAAGTGGAAGAATTTACAGCAGAGATGGTCTAAAAATAGAGAGTGTCGAGTCGTCACTTTTCAATGGGCACACAAAACAAAACAGCCAATGAAATGCAGCTTGTCAGATAGCCAAACAGTCAGCCAGCCAGCCAGCCAGCCAGCCAGCCAGCCAGCCAGCCTGCTATCCAGGCAGTTACCCCAATAGATAGTCATTTAACACATGCTAATGAATCTAGCCGAGATGTAGAGACAAAGACGTACAATTTACAACAGATTTGCTGATGACAGAACACCATGGACTTGGAGCATCGCACGAAAAGGTCGCTGCACTTGCGCCGTGTAGGGAGGGAGGACTCACCGCTGGTCTTGTTGTGAGCGGCAACGCAATGGCATGGCATGTGTGTACTTTGTGTACAGTTGTAACTCGCCCATTTGCCAGGCTGTCCGTCCGTCCATCCGTCCATATGCTAAATTTAACACATTGCCTATGCATGTATGTGTGTGTGTGATGTAAACGATACAATAAAACAAAGATAGCGGTACTCTTGACGTTGGACTCCAATTTCAATTTATGGAAGATTCATTTCACATTTTCCCCCCAACCAGAAAGACACAACCTGCAGCCAGATGCATCAGAGATTTGTACTAGAACTTCAGAGAAATATTGTTATTTTTAAATTCCGAATTGTAAAACGTAAATAGAACGATTGTTTTATTTTGAAAAATTGTTACTCCTTCGATGGCAGCAAACATGTGGCGACCAGACAACAATTGTTTTTTTTTTCGGAACAATTGCTTCTAACCGGAACATTTCATCATTGTTAAAAAAACGGATGTTTACATAAAATGGGATTTTTCGAGGGAAAACATGGAATGCTTGTTATGGAACATTTGCTTGCTCTATATGGCAATTTTTATACCCTCAGTCATATGGCTATGGCTAGTATATATCATTTGATGTGGCCAAAACGTGTTTCATCGAAATAACGTTTTTAGACCCAAAGGGTCACAATTTTGAATATCCATGAAGCTCATAAAACTCAGGTAGTCAGATATCCCTTACAACTTGTTATATCTAAATATTTCTCTCAACCTGATATGGAATTAATAATTTCGCATAAAATTGGAGGTAAATGTTCGATTTTTATAACCTCAGCCATATGGCTAGAGAGGGTATATATATCATTTAATGTGGTTCAAACGTGCTTAGTCGAAATAACGGTTTTATATTCTAGATCTCTTTGCACCAAATCCGTTTCAGGACATTTGGAGTCGATCTAGCGCTGTCCGTCTGCCTGGTGCTCACGATAACTCTCGAAGGGAGTATCCAAGTTATTCCATACTTGCTACATCGTAATATTATTATCAAACTTAGATCGAGTTCGGAGATGGGCAATATCGGTCCACTCCTTCTAGTACCTCCCCACGAAATATCGAAATTTTTTTTTCTGCTCAGAAGGAGAGAAAGGATAATTCGATTTTTCTCCAACTTTGCAAATCTTAATATTTGCATCAGTGCTAGGTCAGATGCGAAAATGGACAATATCGGTCCACTCCATCAAGTACCTCACCCACAAAGCGTCCAAATTTTGAATATTTATAATTTTTATAAAATGTTTGTATTAATCCGAGGTCTGGTGTGAAGATGGAATATATCGGTCCACTCCTTCTGGTACCTCCCCCACAAAGGGTCACAATTTTGAATATCCATGAAGCTCATAAAACGTGAAATTAACATCCGATTTAATTCAGACTTGGAATATCTCATTATTACTTCGTAAAATCACTTTTTGAGACGATTTATGCATGTCAGTCCGTCCGTCCATGTATTGTTGTGAAAAAAATTCAGGTCGCGTTTATTATCCGATTGAGATGAAATTTTGCAAACAATGATTGATTGGTCCAAGAATGAACCCTATTCAAATTGGTAATAATCGGATCAGATTTAGATATAGCTCCCATATATCTTCAACCGATTTCGGGTAAATTGCGCACCTATTGGCTAATATAAGTCCAAATGAGCTGTATTTTGGTAAATTCCACCGAATTCAGTCTAGAAGCAAGTAAGTCAAATGTATAGAAAATCGGTTCAGATATAACTATAGCTCCCATATATATGTTTTATCCGTTTTGGGGTTTAGCGTCCCTCACAAGTGTAATATGCATTCCACAACAATGATCTTTGGCACCAAATATCAGATACAGCTCCGAAATAAGTGTATCAAATTTTGTCAAAATCGGTTCAGATTTGGATATAGGTCCCATATATATCCTCAACCGACTTCGGGTTAATTGTGCACCAAGTCCAAGTTTAAGTCCCTCACATTCGTAACATTCATTCGACAACAATGATATTCGGTATCAGTTATCAGATACAAGCCAGAAATGCATTTGCCAAATTTGATTAAGATCGGTTCAGATTTGGTTATAGGTCCCATATATATCCTCAAACGACCTCTGGTAAATTGTGCACCAAATGGCCAATATCAGTCCAAAGGGCCTGAATTTTGTCATATCCGACCGATATATGTTGAACGCAGAGCAAGAATGAAAATAAAATATTTTTTTTTTGAACTTGGTTTCACAAAAATTCCTACTTTTGCACGTAAAATTTCCGCCATAAAAATACATTCCTACATCCAATTTGATGATGCAGCCGGGTGGCTTCGTTAAATCAACCTGTTATCGGCCGATAAGATAAATAAAATGTTCCACATGATAAGGCAAAATAAATTGTTGTCGCTTTCGTTATCAAAATACAATTCTTTGCCTGATAAAATTCCATTTTGTTCTCTCATCCCTCCTCCATGCTCTCTCTCTCTCTCCATTGATTGCAATGAAGGGCCACAAAAACTTTACTCGTATTGCGAATATATTTTTTTTGAAAACAGACAATTTTCAATAATAAATATTTGCAGAGTTTCACATTTTGCTGGAAGGCCTATTGAATCCCCAAAGAAGCTTGAAACTCTGTGTTTGTATAGCTCTTCATATCTTGGCAGTGGCTTCACTCATGTTAGCATAGATAAGTTAAGGCCGTCCAACACAACCACCAAAAACTTGACGTACGTACCTACACTTGTTGGTCTGTATTCAAAATAAAATAAAAAAGCACAAGCAAACCAATTAGAACTTATTATCATCTCCTAGCCGATCCAACACAGCCCCCTTTGCCGAACAAACCCTTGTAGCCACCAACTCACCTGACTGCAAAAAAAAGCTTTAGTAGTTTTTTTTTTCTCCTTCGAAAAAAACGAGAAAATGTAACGATCGTCAGTGGCTAATCGGTAAACGGGCAGTTAAGATCGGAGAAAAGAAAATTTTGTTAAAACGCCTTCGAAACACATAAACGCACACACACACACGCACGCCCGCATTTAAACGAAAAGAAAACGAAGTGAAACTTACAAATGTCTTAAAAATTGCATAGAATATTTTCCAATATTCCATAAAAAAAAAAAAACTGAAAAACCGACAAAAATGCGTTCAAATTTCAGCAAACATGAATATCGCCGTTACATATCGTACGAGCGTCAATCATTGGGTATGTTTTTCCAATTTTCCATTTGGGAAAAGTTATTGCTTTGCCAGAGCAAAATAGAAAAAAAAAACTCTAAAAAATAAGATGGATATTTTATGAAAATGTCGAAAACTGCACAAAAAACTTCATGAAATCGTACTTACTTTGGCCTTCTGAAAATGCCCAGCCAGTTTGTTATGTCCTCCATGCAATGAAATAAAATCGAATTGAACATAACAATAAGTTAAAAAGTATCAGTCGGTTTTGCCGACAGATTTATACCCTTCGCCAATGTTCGACTATTTAAATATATTTTGACTTCTGCTATGATTATTCAAATTGTTGACCCTCTATTGTGTAGGTTCCGAAATAGGTCAGTATTGTCAATTTCATAGTTAAATTTAAATGTGACCCTTTGTGGGTGTGTGTTTGAAATTTGAAGACAGTTGGACGGTTTCTTTGAGTGTTTTCTTTTTCAAAATCATAAACCCTATGTGAGGAAGGTACCGATCTCTAACATCTTTATAAGAGATCTTGTGTTGATGGAAATAGTGAGATATGCCAAGTCTTGGTGGAGGAGGTACCAGATGGAGTAGGCCTATATATCCCATCAAATCTTGTGTTAGTAGAAAAAATGGGATGTGCGAAATATGAAGAGAACCGGATGCTTATTTTGAATTTTATAATCGTTTTGGTTATTCAAAACTTTGGCCCTTTGTGGGTGAGGTACCAGAAGAAATTGTCCGATCTCTACCATCTTTAGAAGAGACCTTGCGTTAGTGGAAATATTGACATGTACCAAATCTGAATGGAATCGAATGTCAATTTTGCGTTTTATGAGCTTCATTCATATTCAAAATTGTGAAATTTTGTGGGGGAGGTACTTCGATCTCTCACATCCTAACACCAGACGTTGGGTTAATAAAAATATTATTATGTGTGTAATTTGAAGACAATCGGACTTTTACATCACATTTTATAAGTTATAATTATTCAAAATGTCGACCCTTTGTGGGGGAGGTACTTGATCGAGTGGACTGATATGGTCCATTTTCTCACCTAACCTAGCACTGATGCAAATATTAGAATTATCAAAGTTGCAGCAAAATCGGATTATTCGTATCCTTCTGTGCAGTAAAATATTTTTTTTTTTTTTTTTTGAAAATTTCGACTTTTTGTGGAGGAGGTACCATAAGGAGTAAACCGATATTGCCCATCTGCGAACTCGATCTACGTTTGCTAATATTATTATGATGCGCCAAGTTTGCATCAAATCGGATACTTCAAATGATATGGCTGAGGGTATAAATAGTACCATTTAGTACTTTTCAAACAATTATAGTACACGATTGTAAAACCACGACCAAATACCAACTGAGTCCTCAGTTTCAAATTTCGGGATTCTTTTTACACAATTCCAAATTAAGTGCAATATAGTACTTTCGAATAACTATAGTACGCATTTCCCACCTCCAAATCTCAACCTCAGATACCATCAATAGTCTACCTTCAACCTAGACCAAATTTAGTACCATTTAGTACTCTTCGTACAATGGTTGTACAAATTTTCAAAACCACCTCCATATCTTAACCACAGAAACCAAGAGTGCGTATTTATTAAATTTCAGGATTTTAGCTCTATTCATCCACCCAATACTAAATTTAGTACTATTTAGTACTTTACGTATAATTATTGTTTTTGCAGAACCAGTACCATATCTCTACGCCAGATGCCAATAATTTATATCAAATTTAGTACCCCCAACTAGAGACACCAAGGATGACATCTTGATTAGGTTTCACGATTCCAACCCTATCCCTTCATCCAATACTGAATTTAGTACCTTTTAGTACTTTTCGTACAAATATAGGATGCATCTTAAATCCACCGACTAATCTCAAACACAGATACCATCCATAATCTTAATATCAAATTTCAGATTTGTATCTCTATCCCATCCCTCAATACCAAACCATTTAGTACTTTTGTACAAATATAGTGCACATTTCGAAACCAGCTCCATATGGACAGCAACCCAAATACCAAATTTCAGGTTTCAAGCACTATCTGTTCGACGCAATACCAAATTGTACAAAATATAGTACTATTTAGTACTTTCCGTACACTTATAGTGCACATTTTGAAAAGGTCCACAATACAAAACTTTGAAATTTCAGCTGTAGTACTATTTAGTACTTTTCGTACAATTATAGTACACATTTCCGAAATGTGTGTCGGGGCCACTTATGAACAGCGACCCTAATACCAAAATTTAGCTTTCAAAGCATTTTCTGCTCAACCAAAACCAAATTGTACCAAATATAGTACTGTAGTACACATTTCCAAAACCACTTCTTTATCACAAACCGACTAGGGACTCCAATACAAATTTTAAAAATTCGAGTTTCTTCCGTTCACCCAAAATGAAACTGTTCGCAATTTAGTACCATTGAGAACAGTTCACGATCTAAGTACACATTCATAAATCAAACTTGCTTTCCAACCTTGATTCTCATACCAAATTTCATGTTTTTAGCTCTATCCTTTCACAGAATACCAAATGGTACCATTTTAGAGGTTTTTTACCATTTTAGAACCTGTCGTAAACTTAAAGTGCGAATTTCCAAAAACGCTTTGGTACATCTATCCTACACTCCATCAGTGACTCTTATTTCACATTTCAGAATTCTACCTCATACCGTTTGTAATAAATTTTTTGTACATTTAAGTACTTTTCGTACCCTTCTAGTATGTATTTTCAAAAACCCAGGCTTATCACAAGCCTGCGCACCAATATTGACCCTCGTGCAAAATTTCAAAATTCTAGCTTTAGCCGTTTCGTCTGGGCGTTGATTCTCAGTCAGTCAGTCAGTCAGTTATTTCACTACTCTCTTATATGCAGGGTGGCCCAGAAAGATGGAAGTGGTTTAAATTCCGTATATCTTTTTATTTGAGACATATTTTTTATACCCTCCACCATAGTATGGAGGGTATATTAAGTTTGTCATTTCGTTTGTAACACCTCGAAATATACATTTTAGACACACACAAAGTATATATATATTCTTGATCAGTATACGATTCTATGTCGATTTTAATTTAAATGTGTATTATGTCTGCAGGACTTTTGGTATTGAAAATTGGCCATGTAGGTCCACGTCTTCGTATAGCCCCCATATAACGGTACCACCCAATATGCGATATTTTTATGATTTTAGCGACATTATTTACCGGAATTGTTTCAAAATTGGTATTTGAAGTTCGTAAAAGATACTGCGGCTTAAGAAAGAAAATGGGCCATGTAAGTCCACGTCTTCGTATAGCCCTCACATATCGGTACCTCCCGATATTCGGTATTTTGAAGATTTTAGCGACATAATTTACCGGAATTGTTTGAAATTTGGTATTTGAAGTTCGTAATGGATACTACATCCTAAGACAGAAAATGAGCCATATAGGTCCACGTCTTCGTATAGCCCCAATAAAAACGGTACCTCCCCATATTGGGTATTTTGATGATTTTAGAGGCATTATTTATCGGAACTATATCAAATTTGGTATTTGAAGTTCGTAATGGATACTACAGCCTATGAAAATTGTCTGTGCAGGTCCATGTCTTCGTACAGTCCCCAATAACGGAACCCCCAGATATTCGGTATTTTGATGATTTTAGCGACATTATTTACCGGAATTATTTCAAATTTTGTATTAGAAGTTCGTAATGGATACTGCAGCCTATGCCAGAAAATTATCTGTGCAGGTACAACGTTTTATAACCTCCCTATATTTGGTATTTTCACGATTTTAGCTACATTATAAACAAATTTTTCTCAAGTTTCGCATTTGAATATTGTAATAGCTTGTGACAAAAGTTGCCTATGCAGGTCCACGTCGTCGTATAGACCCGAATATACGGCTACATTCGGTATTTTTAAGATTTTAACAGAATTTTTAACAGATTTTATTTTTTTGAAAAATCAAATATTTTCCAAAATGTTAAAATGGGCGGAACTTCCCCGCCCTATTTTGGTTACCTCTCGACACAAACTTTTTAAAACGCCAGTACATGTGTCTCACATTTTTATTTCGACTTTCATAACCTAGTGGACCAATATTGCCCAAATTAAAACAATTTTTGTTCAAAACGATTTTATTTTTTCATTGAAAATAATATTTTGTATTTTTTTTTTTACTCAACAAAAATTACAACACCTAATTTCTTGAGATTAATTGTGGGTTATTTTTTGTCGAGTCAAGACTTCCTTCCTTCCACGCCGACCACCAAAAAAAAAAAAAAACAAAGCTAAACCAATGCCCTTGACTTTATCACACGTTTCTGTGTTGGAAAATACATGTGACGAAATTAATGAACTGAACTGAAGGCGGGTGTGAATTGAAAGTTAATATGTGACAAAAAAACAAGAGCACCCTAAAAGAGGGTGGCCTTATCACACATATTTGCTAAATTATGTAAGAAAACAAAACCCAATTATTGTTGTTGTATTCTTCTTTAATTTTTGATATAATATCAATTTTATGTTGTTGTTGTTTTTTGTTGTCAAATTTTATTAGATAAATTCAAATAATTCCTTTTGCATGTGATATTTGATTTAAAGCCGTTTCGTTTTAGTTGGGTTGAAAATGAAGGCACCTACAGGGTGAGATAAAAAAACTGCAATAAAGTCAAACGGCATTTTAAAAATTGTTATACCCTACAACACTATGTGTTGGGGGTATTATAAGTTTGATTGGGCCAAAAATTATGCAACACCTCGAAATATTTGTTTCCCATATAGGAAAGTATATATCACTCTACAGGTCGCAATTATGGTCCGATTCTCATGAAATTGAAAATGTACTTTGGGTGAGGGTCCGAATAGAACCATATTGCTTTTGGAGATGATCGCATAATATTTAGGGGTTGACATGGACCAAAAACTGAAAATTTTCATGATTTGCAGTTGCTCTACAGGTCGCAATTATAGACCAAACGACGCGAAAGTTATCATGGGGATAGATCTTAGGGCTGGACAGATGCCTTCCAATTATTTTAATATTTAGTGGATAAAATAGACCATAACATTTGTGTTAAATGCAAATTGAAATTATCGTCCCATCCCCACAAAAAAAATTCACAAGGTTAGGGTTGGCCTCAGGCTAGTCCTATTGTTTTCAAAGATGTCCGCAATATATTTAGGGGTTGAAATGGACCAACAACTAAAAATGTTACTGATTTCGCAGCCGTTATAAAGATCACAATCAGAAACCAAAGGACACGAAATCTCGCATGAAGTTAGGGTGTAGGACAGCGGGTAGTATGGACCACTATTTGTGTGTGAAAAATCCGAAATACACAAAAGGTGAACTTCTGGCTTATTTATCCTGATTTCGTTGACAAATGTAGCCACATATCGTAGGCAAACAATTCATGTCGATGAGCCTAAATTTGGAGATACTGAGGGGCCTTTTGCTTTTGAAGATGATCGCAAAATATTTAGGGGCTCAAATGAACCAAAAACAGCAAAAATGTCCTGATCACACAAGAGGCTTCTAACATGTTGTAGTGTTGTAGGGTATCACATGGTCGGCCCCGCACGACTATAGCCTTTGCTTACTTGTTTTTTTTTTTTAACTTTGTTGAATGAAAGCAAAAAATGTCGGAAATATTATCAAATTTTAAAATAAGTTTAAATTTGTTCGAATTGGTCACCTTTGGCACGAATTATGTGGCCTTCAAACGGCCAATGAAACCGTCACACACTGCCCGAATGTTGCTCTGCGCTATTTTGGCCCCTTCCCGACAAAGCGCTTACTTGGGGTGATCGACACTTTGGTATTTTTTAGTGCCAACCTTGTTTTCCAAAATACTCCAGACACAATAATCCAAAAGATTGGTATCCGGAGATTTTGATGGCCATTGTGCGCTGGAAATGAAGCGGGGAACATCATTTTGTAACCATTCTTGGGTGGCGCGTTCTGATTGCGAAGGGGCTGAGTCCTGTTGGATTGTCCAAGACCTGAGGCCAAAATGTTTGCGTGCCCAAGGGTTTAATGCACCCTCCAGAACATTTTCGCGATAATATTCGGCATTTATTCTGATACCACGGTCGATTAATACGAGTGGAGAGCAACCAGCGGCTGCTATGGCAGCCCATACCATCACCATGCCCGGCGCTTGAGTTCTGGTGGCCAACCGAAGGTGCACATTTTCAGCTGACCTCTTTGACAAGTAAACACGATCATTTTGTTTGTTTACAAACTGCTCGACAACGAATGTTTTCTCATCGGAGAAAACCAAATTGGGCAGTTCACCACTTTCGGCCAAGCGAAGCAACTCGTTAGCTCTTTTGGCTCTATTTTCTTCCTGGTGCGGTGTAAGTTCTTGCACTTTTTGGAATTTCAATGGCTTTACCCCGAGCTCATTTTTCAATTGTTGTCGAATGGAATATAGCAATATGTTCAGGTCACGAGCAATCTTTCGGCCACTGCGACGCTGGTTTCGATCAAGTCGCTTCTTTACTATTCGAACCATTTCTGCTGATGTTGCTGTTTTCTTTCGTCCACTTGAGCTGCGCTACCAGTATCACGGTAACGAGCGATGGTACGAGACACAAAAGATTTATTCACATTTAAATGCAGTAGTGCCCTAACGATAGCCACTTGTCGTTTTCCAGCCAAATATAAAGAAATCACACTATCACGCTTGAATTCCATCACGAATAACTTTTTTTCTGGAAAATTCTCCCCAAAATGTTTTTGTACGCGTGTAAAGGTTATAATGACTGTCACTGGAATAATTTTAACAGCTGTCGGACGATTGGCTTAGAAATGTCAGTAACCTGAAGTTGATTGTAGTTCTTTCATCTCACCCTGTGTACAATAAATATTTTGAGATTTATTTCATTACATTTAATATAGAGCTTTGGATTACTTCAAGAATCATTGGTTTAGGATATGTGCCACACAGGTCTACTTTTTGCTATAGTTAACCCCGATTTATTTTTATGTTTTTTTCTTTTAGTCATATTTTCTATTTCAGTTTTATTTTAAGTTCTTATTATGTAGAACCGATATTTGGAAACAATTATCAGCATAGGTCCGTGTTTTAGTACAGCCCTTGATTTTATATATTTCGAGGGTCTTGACCATATTTTGGTAAAAATTTTTGGTGTTGGAGGTTGAAAATTTTCCAGCGAAAGATTTTCTTCCCTTAACTGGCAATTGGTAAAATACTAAATTTTCCATAAAAGATTACAAAAAATGTCTGAATTTCGCGGGAGATCCGGACAAATAGGCCCATTCCTGATCTGGTATAGAAGACCCCATATACCCATATCCCATAACTTTCGGCATTTTAAACTGAATCAGTGGCAAAGTGACAACTTTCGGTACTCACTTGGCAGGTTTTCGATAAGTAATGGGTTGGTAGGTTGAATTGTAAGTACTTGGTAATGCCAGTAATGAAAAATGTCCCTCATCAAAAATTAACTCCCATTTACATTACTCAATTCACATAGCTCTGACAACTTTATCACTGTGTATTCTTAACGAGTTTGCTTAATTAAATCGAAAAAATAACACATTCGTTCCGACATTTCACAAGCACTGCAAACACTCGCGAGCACACACATACACAGACACACCCGGCCACCTACAACCACATATGCATGTTTTGCTCTACAAATTATTCAATTTCAATTTTAGTTTAATTAGTTAACTTTTATTATCGCCCTCCACCACCAGCGCCGCCTAGTGACGGCATGATATTTTTATATATGTTGTTATTTCATGGAGCGTAAAAAAGCTTTTTCCAGTTGAGGTTCTTTTGCAGCAGCGAACGTCGGGGAACCTTTGTTTTTTTTTTTTTTTTTTTTTTTGTTTGGTCAAGGTTATGTTATTTTTTAAGAAAAGAAAAAGAGAGAGAGAGAGCGAAAGAATAAATAATTAATAAAAAAAATGAAGCCAGAAATGTTGTAGAATAACCCCAAATACCGACTAAGGAAATTTGGAAATATTATATCTAATACGAGTAGATATCCATGAAAATTCTCCTTTAAATTTCGCCGAAAAAAAACCGAAAATATTTCCTTGCTATACCCTCGACCTCCCTAAATATTCATCGTAAACCCCATACGATCACGATACAGCCCACATTGTTTGACATAGAGCGTCAAAATAATGTGTATTATGTCTAGGATGGTTGGTATTGAAAATGAGATATATCGGTCCACGTTTTGGTATAATCCCCATATAATGGTACTCCTGGGGGTCCCTGAGCGTGTGGCAAAACATTGCATGTATAGGTCCACGTTGTGGTATAGCCCCCATATAAAGGTATCTCCCGATATTTAGTATTTTAGTTTTTTTACCACACTTTTTTCACGGATTTGTCTGAAAATCGGTATTTGTTGGTCATTATGGGTTCCAGCTCCGGTGGCGAAACATTGTAATTATAGGTCCACGTTTTGGTATAGCCCCCATATAACGGTACCTCCCAATATTCGGTATTTTGATGATGTTTGCCACATTTTTTCATGGATTTGTCTAAAAATTGGTATTTGTTGGTCATAATGGGTTCTAGCTCCGGTGGCGAAACTTTGCAGGTATAGTTCCACGCTTTTGTATAGCCTCCATACAACGGTACCTCCCGATATTCGATATTTTGATGATGTTTGCCACATTTTTTCATGAATTTGTCTAAAAATTGGTATTTGATGGTCATAATGGGTTCTAGCTCCGGTGGCGAAACTTAGCATGAATAGGTCCACGTTTTGGTATAGCCCCCATATAACGGTACCTCCCAATATTCGGTATTTTGATGATTTTTGCCACATTTTTTCATGAATTTGTCTAAAAATTGGTA
Organism: Musca domestica; assembly: GCF_030504385.1. Lineage (NCBI taxonomy): Eukaryota > Metazoa > Arthropoda > Insecta > Diptera > Muscidae > Musca > Musca domestica. The sequence continues at coordinate 22,750,090 of NW_026712435.1, forward strand.
TTTGATGGTCATAATGGGTTCTAGCTCCGGTGGCGAAACTTAGCATGAATAGGTCCACGTTTTGGTATAGCCTCCATATAACGGTACCTCCCAATATTCGGTATTTTGATGATTTTTGCCACATTTTTTCATGAATTTGTCTAAAAATTGGTATTTGATGGTCATAATGGGTTCTAGCTCCGGTGGCGAAACTTAGCATGAATAGGTCCACGTTTTGGTATAGCCCCCATATAACGGTACCTCCCGATATTCGGTATTTTGATGATCTTTGCCACATTTTCCCACGAATATGTCTAAAAATTGATATTTGTTGGTCATCATTGGTTGTAGTGTTTCTATTACCCTAAGGTGGAGGGTATTAAAAATTCGGCCCGGCCGAACTTAATGTACTTTACTTGTCTTTTTATGGATTTTTCTTCGTTCTTTTTTCGAGTTGATACATGAAAGTAATATAAAACTTCTTTTAGACAAAAAGTATCAAAAGAGGAAATAATCTACACCAAATTTCACTATAAGTCTCAGAATAAACCATATGTCTAGGTATAAAAGTTATGAAGAACATTACCTTAGAAATGTTTATATTAAAAGTGGGAATTATAGGCTTACGTTTTCTGAGTGTTACTTTTTTCATCTGAGTCAAAATCTTCCAAATTACTCAATTTGATGGGGGGAAAATGTCAATGGAAGAAATATTCTAGGTCAAATTTCACTTTGAGTCTTTGAACAATTCTAGATGTAATCCAAAGATCTCTATCAAATTTTGAGGAGCTAACATAAAATTTGCAAAATATAGCTGAAAAATTTGGTGTCCCGTTGTGTACGGTTGAGATAAAAAAAAACTGCAAAAAAGTCATACGCCATAATTTTTACATTTTTTTTTAATTTTATTGAAAGAAATCAAAAAATGTCGGAAATAGCATCAAATTTTAGAATAAGTTTAGATTTGTTCATATTGGTCACCTTTGGCACGAATTATGGCCTTAAGACGGCCAATGAAACCGTCACACGCTGCCCGAATGTTGCTTTGCGGTATTTTGGAGATTTTGGTGGCCATTGTGCTCTGGAAATGAAGCGAGGAACCTCATTTTGTAGCCATTTTTGGGTGGCATTTTGGTCCATTCCCGCCGAAGCGCTTGCTGGAGGTGCCAACCTTGCTTTCCAAAAACTCCAGACACAATAGTCCAACGGATTGGTATCCGGAGATTTTGGTGGCCATTGTGCGCTGGAAATGAAGCGGGGAACCTCATTTTGTAACCATTCTTGGGTGGCGTGTGTTGAGTGCGATGGTGCTGAGTCCTGTTGGAATGTCCAAGGTCTGAGGCCAAAATACTTGCGTGCCCAAGGCTTTTATACACCCTACAGAATATTTTCACGATAATATTCGGCATTTATTCTGATAGCACGGTCGATTAATACGAGCGAAGAGCGACCATCGGCTGTTATGGCAGTCCACACCATCACCATGGCCGGCGCTTGAGTTCTGGTGGCCAACCGAAGGTGCATATTTTCAGCTGACCTCTTTGGAAAGTAAACACGATCATTTTGTTTACAAACTGCTCGACAACGAATGTTTTCTCATCGGAGAAAACCAAATTCGGCAGTTCACCACTTTCGACCAAGCGAAGCAACTCTTTAGCTCTTTTGGTTCTATTTTCTTTCTGTTGCGGTGCAAGTTCTTGCACTTTTTGGAATTTCACTGGCTTTACCCCGAGCTCATTTTTCAATATTTTCGATCAAGTCGCTTCTTTAATTTTCGAACCATTTCTGCCGATGTTGCTGTTTTCTTCCGTCCACTTCCTCGACGTCGGGCTACGCTACCAGTATCACGGGAACGAGCGATGGTAGCGAGATACAAAACATTTATTGACATTTAAATGCTGGAGTGCTCTAACGATAGCCACTTGTGGTTTTCCAGCCAAATATAAAGAAATCACACTATCACGCTTGAATTCTGTACTGACTTTTTTCTGGAAAATTCTCACTAAAATGCTTCTGTACACTTGTAAACAATATAATGAGCTGTCACTGGAATAATTTTAACAGCTGTCAGACGAGTGGCTTACAAATGACAGCAGTCTGAAATTGGTTGCAGATTTTTCATCTCGCCCTGTATTTAACCATATTTCAAAAAACGACCCAAAAGACCCCTTTGTTTACTCGCTTGAGGGTTAAAATTTTCCATCATAATAATCCTCGTGTTTTTATCTGCAATACTGCTGAAGTTACTATATACCTACAAACAACAGATTCCGAAGAGTCGCAAACCGAAATTTTCAAAAATGTGTAGGGAAGAGGGAAACTTACCCCCTCGAAATAATCCTCGTATTGTTATCTGCAATGCTCTTAAAGTCTCTATTTACCTAAAATCAACGGATTCCGAAAAATCGTAACTCGAAAATTTCAAAAATATGTGGAGAAGGTGGAAACGTTCCCCCTCGAATCCTCGTATTGTTATCTGTAATACTGCCGGAGACACTATATACCTAAAATCAAAAGATTCCAAAGAATCGTACCCCGAATTTTTCAAAAATATGTGGAAGAGGGGGAAAATTTCCCCCCTTTATTTTGGTCACTTTTCAATAAAAACTTTCAAATAGCCGATACAGGTATCTTCTATTTTTAGCCCTACTTTCATAATCTACTGAATTTTTCCTGTAATTATTTTTTGTGTTGCCCAGTGTAATTTAAGTTTTCACATTGTAGAGCTTTGGAAATTTTCTTATCTCCAGTCCAGTCCAGTCGTCTATTTTTGTATAATCTAACAATTCCCCATCGACTGTGCTACTAAATTGGTGAGGTGTTTAACCTCCTGTCCACTTAACCTTTAGTTGTTATCATTGAATCCAAAGAACATTTTATCGCACCTCCAATATTGGGGTGTCTTAAAATTACTTGGAAATGAGAAATCATTTCGATTTTCCATTTCATAATATGACTAAATACCCCAAGAATTTATTTCCTGCAAAACAAAAATTAAATGATTTCAAACGGAAAATAGACCTCAAATTACTACAGGCCATGCTGACGATTCTTTGCATTCCCCGTTGGTTGGGTGGATTGGTTCTTCTTATCGGGCGATAAGAATGTTTGGTATTTCAACTTTTTTTTTTATTTTTCTAGGTTACAAAATGAAACTTAAATCTAAGTTGTTTCCCATTTTTGTTTGTTTGAGGAAACCAAGTCATATTTTGAAAACCTTGAAAACGACAACCAACAAAAACAACTCAATTCGAAAAATATCCAAGATATGACGTCTTTTTGTACGAGGTTATCAAATAAAGTTTCCTCCCCTCGTTGGTATGTCAACCATGAAGGGAATGGATAGGGGAAAAAATTACTTAATTTCGTTTTGCCTGGGGAATTTTGTGTTTTTTTTTTTTTATCAAAAACTCCGTAAATAGGAAATTACCTCAGAGCTGAAAATTGAAAACACCTTCTGCAAAAAAAAAAACAACTAACAAAACAAGATAACAGGGCGATTACTGAATTTAATGAATTAGAAACAAATATTTATATTTTTTGTTAAAAACAAAAAAAAAACTTTTTTGAAATGATCCTTTAATGCAATTATGGCAAAAAATAATCGATGACAGAGGGATTTGTCATCTGGAATTTCAAAAATTAAAATCTTAAGAAATTTTTAACCACAACATTTTTCAAAAATATTTACATAAAAAAGTTATTTTTCAAGAAATTTTTTCCACTACTGGTTTCTTGATCAGCATAAAATTTTATGTCGATTTCCAATTTTTTTAAGAACTGTTTTGATTATCAACAACTTGTAGACTGACAATTTGGAATCCCAAAAAAACTATTTCTTCCAAAATTTCATATCAAAAAGGACTGCTTTTTTTAAACAAATTTTTTCAAATCGTATTTTTTAATGTTTTCGGTTATAGGTCCATAACAGTGTGCGACAAAATTAAATTTTTATACCGTCAGCCATATGGCTAGAGAAATAACCGTTTTAGACCCTAGGTCTCTTTGGATCAAATCCGTTTCAGGACATTTGTAGTCGATCTAGCCATTTCCATCCGTCTGTTTGGCTGGTGCGCACGATGACTCTCGAAGGGAGCATCTGATTTGATCCAAACTTGGTACATCATAATATTATTGTCAAACCTAGATCGAGTTCGGAGATGGGCAATATCGGTCTACTCCTTCAAAAAAAAAAAAATACTGCACAGAAAGAGAAAGTATGATCCGATTTTGCTCCAACTTTGCAAATCGTAATATTTGCATTATTGCTAGGCCAAATGCGAAAATGGACAATAACGGTCCACTCCATCAAGTACCTTCCCCAGAAAGGGTCAATATTTTGAATACCCATGAAGCACATAAAACGAAATTAACATCCGATTCTATTGAGACTTGGCGCAGCTCAATATTTCTATCACCACAAGATCTGTTATAAAGGTGATAGAGGTCGGGCCATTCCTTCTGGTACCTCCCTCCCCTACAAAGGGTCAACGTTTTGAATAACCGAAACGTTTATAAAATCCGAAATGAGCATCCGGTTCTTTTTATATTTCAGACATCTCATTATCTCTAATAACACAAGATCTGCTGTGAGGGTGGAATATATCGGTTCACTCGCTCTGGTACCTCCCACACAAAGGTTCAACATTTTTACTATATACGAAGCTCATAAAACCCGAAATTAACGTCCGATTCCATTCAGACTTGGGTCATCTGAATATTTCCATCAACACAAGGTCTGTTATAAAGATAGTAGAGGTCGGGCCATTCCTTCTGGTACCTCCCCCACAAGGGGTTAAAGTTTTGAGTAAGCAAAACGATCATAAAAACGAAATAGGCATCCGGTTCTCTTCATATTTCACACATCCCATTATTTCTACTAACACAAGTTCTGTTGTGAAAGGGTCAAAACTTTGAAAGCTCATAAAACGCGAAATTAACATTCGATTCCATTCAGACTAGGCACATCTCAATATATTCATAAACGCAAGATCTCTTATAAAGATGGCAGAGATCGGACCAGTATTTCTCTCACATAGGGTTCAAGATTTCGAGAAACTAAACGCAGAAAGAAAGAGAACTAATAACAACTTTCTTCAAATTTCACACATACAAACATCTTTGCTAACACAAAATCTGTTGTGATGATGATATATACCTGCGAAGCCCTTCTGGTACCTCAACCACAAAGGGTCACAATTTATAAATAATTTACAATTACAAGTCAGCGATTCTTTACAACTTGCTATATCTAAATATTTCTCTCAACCAGAAACCTGAGATGAGTATGAAATTTATGATTTCTGCGTAAATTCACAAAAAGTACATCTTTAACCCTAAAATGTGTTTTTAATTTTTATGAATTCCTGACGTTTAGGTAAGATTAAGGACTTTTGATGTCTTCTTGGACCTATAGTAGATTTTTATGACAAACATTTTTGTAGAATATTTCGAAATGCTACGATCCCATTTTAAGAAAGTTTTTAACAATATTCTGAAAAAGGGACCAAAAAAGACCCCTTTGGTGACTTGCTTAAGGTTTAAAATTTCCAACCAAAATATTTCTTGTATTGTTATCAGTAATATTGCTTAAAATCAAAATCAACAGATTCAAAGGAATCCCAATCCGACATATTTAAGAAATGTGAAAGAGGCCCAAAGACGCCCACTCTATTCAAGTTACTTTGCGAAGCCAGACTTTCACAACGCCAATACACGTGTCTTCTTTTTCAGCTCTAATTTCATAATCTGCTGGGTTTTCCTTAAATAATTGAAGAAATTCAGTTTTGTAGCACAGTGTCATCAAGTTAAATATAACGAGTTACAAATAAAACCTCTGTTCCAGATCTTGTAAAAATCTACTAATTTTGCAATTTTTCTCATTTTTACATTGCATTGCATTTCTGGAACAGTTCAAAAATATTTTGAATTCCACCTGGAAAAGGCTTACTTTTTTTAGGTATCCCCCGTTTGGGAGTTTTGTTATACTTTTCAATTCAATGGAGATTTTTTTAATAAAAAAAATTTTTGTCAGTTTTTTTATGAATATTTATCAATTGTACATGTCTACACACACACGTGTATTTAATATGTTTATTTCGCAAAATTTCTTCCATCACAATTTCTCATCACAATTTATTAATTTGGCTTTGTTTTCCGCCTGTTTTTTTTTTTGTTTTCCTTTACAGCATCACAATATGAGCCGGGCGGTTATTCATTGCAATCACAGACGAGTCGCAACTCAGCCAACATGACACAGCGCGATGGCATTATGAAATTCGAAAATGAACGAATTAAGACATTGCAGGAGGAGCGTCTGCACATACAGAAGAAGACCTTCACAAAATGGATGAATTCCTTTCTGGTAAAGGTATGTACGGAATGGTTGTAATTGTCAATGTTTTTTTTTTTTTTTTTTTTTTTTTTTTTTTCATTTTTGTTTTTTATACCCTACAACACTATGTGTTGGAGGTATTATAAGTTTGATTGGGCCAGAAATTATGTACAACCTCGAAATAATGGTTTCCCATATAGGAAAGTATATATGGATCTTTCTAGCTCGCCGAGCTGAGTCGATCTAGCTATGTATGTCCGTCTGTCCGTCTGTCCATGTTAATTTGTAATCACTCTACAGGTCGCAATTATTGTCCAATCTTCACGAAATTTAAAATGGAGGTGGGGCTAGGGTCGGAATAGAACCCTATTTCTTTTGGAGATGATCGCATAATATTTAGGGGTCGAAATGAACCAAATACTGAAAAAATATCGGATTTTGCAGTAGCTATACAGGTCGCAATTATAGACCAATCGACGCGGAATTTCGTATGTAGCTAGAGTTTAGGGCGGGGAAAAAGCCTACCAATTAGGGTGGTCATCGGATAATATTTAGCGGGTAAAATAGACCATATCTTTTGTGTTGAAAAAATTCAAAATTTTTCATTAAACCGCGAATATTTTAAATCCCGGCGAAATCACGAAGCCATGACAAGGTTACTTCTGACCTTTACATTGATGTTAGCATCCAAAAAATCGGATATATAGCAAAATATGTGAGATATATATGTCTATCAAAGGATATATGCTTGAAAGATCTCTTATATGTCGAGAACGGCTGAACTGATTTCAACAGTTCTCATTAATTCAGAATGGCCTCTTGTTAGGAAAGAAAAAACGTATAAAAAATCCCTTAAAAATATCTCTCTAAAGATCAAAATATTGGATTTGTAACATTTTCTCATATTTTTTCAATTTTGTCATATTTTTGGCATATTTTCATTTTGAATTAAACATTTGGTAATATTTCTACAGCTAACAAAACTAAGTAGTTAGGATATCAGGATATCATATACAGATCGCATTTATGGCCCGATCCTTACGAAATTTTGCATGGGTATAAGATGAGGGTCAGAATAGAAGCCTATTCTTTTTGGAGATGATCGCAATATATTTAGGGGTTGAAATGGTCCAAAAAACTGCAAAATTGTCAGCAGGTCGTACTTATTGCCCGATCCTCACGCACATTTGAATGGGGGTTACCTGACATTGCAAAACCCAAGCAGTTTTGGATGGCCGTCCAAAAATATTCAATGTGCGAAATAGTTTGCCAACTTTTGTAGACTAAATACGAAAATGTCCATTCCAGCGACTTTTCGGAGAATTCACAAATGCAGGAAAGACGCACTTCTGACTATTTCGTTAAGGCTGATTTCGTTGAAGAATATAGTCAAATGTCTGTATCTCATATAGATGCGTTTCAGTCAAAAACCAATAATAAATGTTAATCTTTTGCCACTTCTGAGAGATTATAGGTCTTTGGGAAATATTGGTTCCAGATCTAGGAAGACCATTTACGTGCAGCATCTACCAATAACTTGGAAATGAGCAAATTCGTTTAAATTGCTATTATTCGAAAATTAGAGAAGGAAACCTGATGGTTTTCTTTTATAATTTGTCACAATATCTTGTGGAATTCTTTCGAGTATCTCGCCTACATAAACTGTATCGTTTATTATAGTGTTGTAGGGTATTCAATGGTCGGCCCCGCTCGACTGTAGCCTTTGCTTACTTGTTTTTTTTTTTTTGCTTTTGATAATCAATCAAAGCAATTATTTTCAAAAAAAATGTTTGTTGACAATACCAGTTTTTTTTTTTTTTAATTACGTTACATATTTTTAACATCTCTCTCCCTCTCTCTTTCTTGTTGCTATTTTCCAGGCAAAGCTAGAGGTCGAAGACCTTTTCACGGATTTAGCAGACGGTGTCAAACTGTTGAAATTACTTGAAATAATATCCGGTGAAAAGCTGGGAAAGCCAAATAATGGACGCATGCGTGTCCACAAAATCGAAAATGTCAACAAGAGTCTGGCATTCTTGCACACCAAGGTATGTATTGGGAAATGTGAAGGAAAAATAAATAAAAATACAAATGATTTTCTCAATCTGCTGAAATTCGATAAGGTTTCTAAAGAAATATACAGAGCCATTCTATCTACAAAAAATCTTCAAAGGTTTTCGGTTTTAAGAAGAATTTTTAGAGATTTCTTATTTACAAAAAAAAAATCTGTTAATGATTTTTCGTCTACGAAAGAATTTTTGAAGGTCCTTTGCTTGTGGAACACATTTCAAAGCTCTTAATTCTAAAAAAAGCTGATAAAAATTATTCTGGTCATAGAAAATATATTCCATATCTGTAGAAGACCTCTAAAGGTCTTGTAAAGACATTTATTAAGTGTTCTTTTATAGAGAGAAGGCCTTCTACAGAAAGGAAACCTTTATTAACCTTTATTTTAGTCTTCCGAAGGGAAAAGTGTTTTAACACGACTTCTACCGAATGAAAGCCTTTAACAGGCCTTTCGTAGAAAGTAGACTTTTAACAGACATGTTATGAAAAAAAGATCTTTATTAAGACTTCTATAGAGAAAATACCTTTATCCAGTCTTCTATAAGAGAAGATATTTAAAAGGTCTTCTGAATCGATTTTTACTAAATTTTAATTTGTTCGGGCTTATATTTTAATATACAAGGTGAACAATTAACTTGAAATCAGATAAAGACATATATATGCGAGCTATATCCAAATCTGAACCGATCTCGATAAAATTTGTCGAAGGTATTTCTGAACTTTATATATGGCAGCTATAGCTATATATGAAGCAAATTTCACCAAATTTGACGTACTTATTTCTAGGCTCAATTTGGTCGTAATAGCTAAAATCCATCCCATTTGGGCTCATATTACCCATTTGGTGCACAATAAAAGGCAAATCGAGCGAAGATATATATGGGAGCTATATATTTAAATCCGAGCCGATCTCGATAAAATTTGGCAAAGGTATTTCTGAGCTCTATTTGGTATATTACCCCGAACATCGTTGTGACAGATTACATATTACGAATGTGAGGGACTTAAAACCCAAAATCGGATAAAACATATATATATGGGAGCTATATCCAAATCTAAACCGATTTTCACCAAATTTGCTGGTGACTGAATTCGTTCGGATGTGCCGAAATTCAGTCCATTTTGGGCTGATATTGACCACTTTGTCAACAATTAACCTGAAATCGGTTGACTATACATATATGGGAGCTATATCTAGATTTGGACCAATTCTCACCAATTTCAATAGGGTTCATCCTTGGGCCAAACAATTCTTGTATGGAAAATTTCATCTCAATCGGATTAAAAAATGCAACCTGTAATTTGTCTACAAAAATACAAGGACAGACGGGCGGACATTCATAAATCGACTTAGAAAGTGATTCTATGCAGATCATCAAAAAAAAAACTATTGGTCTAACTCGCTTCCTTGGAAATGTTACAAACAAATGCACAAATACATAATACCCTGACCACCTTATGGTGTAGGGTATAAAAACTATATAAACTTTTATAGCGTGAAGACTTTTAACAGGACTTCTATAGAGAGAAGGGTTCATTGGGTCTGTTATTGATAGAAGACATTTAACAGATTCTCTATAGAAGGAAGGGCTCCTAAAGGCTTTCTAAGGAAATGAAATCTTTGAAAAGTGCTTCTGAATCTACAACAGGTCTTCTATAAAGAGAAGGCCTTTGGCAGATCTTGTTTATTTATTTATTTATTATTTATTTTTTTTTATTTTATTTTTTTTTTTTTTGTGAAGCGAAGATTTTTAGCAGCTATACCTTAAATCAAAGATATTTAGGATATCTTCTGTAGAATGACGGCATGGAGCAGGGGAAGTCTTCTACAGGGGAAGACATTATTCTTCTAAATTACGAACCCGTTTAATCATTTTTAAAAAAAGACCGAAAAGGCTCCTTTGTTGAGGGTTAAAAATAACATTCACACTGTAATCAGTAATATTTCCTTAGAAACTTTTGCCTAAGCTACAAGGTTTTCTGATCTGAATTTTCTTTTTATTCCGAAAATTTTTAAAAATGTGGGGACTTGCCAGCTACATTAAGGTTACTTTGCGATACAAACTTTCAAAACGCCAATACACTTCTATTTTATGCTCGAGTTTCATATTATATTGGCATTTTCCAGTAGTTATTTTTTTTCTTGCGCAGTGTAATTAAAGACCCTTTAAAAGATCTTTCAGATATAGAAACTGCCTTATATGTTGAAGAATTTTGAGATAGTTTGTGCTATTCCATAGACAGAGACAACAAAAACACCAACGAGTTGTCTATTGACACAAACAGAGTTCACTGACCATTCCGTTCAGCAGCCTGAGGGCACAATAAAACAGGGAGACCCATTTTGTGTAAAAACCCACAGCACAGATTTGCAAAAGCGATTTGAAATGTCAAACAATTTCTTAATTCCCTCTAAGAAGCCATGACAAAATTAGTCTGTTTTTAAATCATATCAGGGGCCAACAAATAAACCACACATCCCTTCATCGGCCAACAAGCCGAATGTTTTATTCCAGCTACAACCCCCCGGTCACTGCTAGCACACATGACATGATGACGACAACACTTCCAGGGCTTCTTCAGCAGCAGCAGCCACACTTTACAAACTTACATACCCAGATAGATTTTTGCTGTTGTTGGCTGATTTTTTTTTTCACTTGAAAATGCGTTTTGCTCGAGTTGGCGTGGCTTTCTTCATTCCAGCCAGCATTTGTGTTGGAAATCTCTTGGATTTTATCGGCTGCAGCAAAAGTGTGGAGCAAGCAAATGTTTTTGGTATTTTTTGTAGTTTTCTGTTATGGTTAATTCCTCAGGTTGGCGTGTGACATAGTTTTCTTTTCATTTTGATATTAATTTTCTTCTTTTGCCCGGTTTTTCGTTTTACTGCCTTCTTTTATTTACCTCCTACTCTTCTACTGGTCTATATACCGTCATTATTGTTTTGCATTGCTTTGCAAAAAACAAACACAACATTACACATTTGTCTGTTGCTGTAGCGTCGTAGCTCAGCACACAGAAGCAGTAAGTTGTTCGGACAACCTCATCAGCTAATTTATGTGGCAAATTTGTCTATAAATTTTCTACTTTCATTTGTTGTCGATGAATGGCAGACAGACAAACCGTGTATTTTACAGATGGGAAATACAGACACCTCCAACTCAGGCTTACGAACATACATGCCTCTGTGCTGTGGTGGAAAGTTGTTCACAATTTTCATTTCGTTTGTAATTAGTCGAGAACAGTAATTTGCTTTACCTGCAATTACTCATAGCTGCACCATGGCCTTTGCTGATATGCAGTAATACACAAATTTAATTTAACTACAACAAAATTTTCAATAATTGTACCCAAGTAATTTTGGTGCAAACCTTATATAAATATACCCCCCATGTTTATCGCAAGGTTGTTGGCCATATTTTCCGCTCGAATTGGTACTATATTATATTTTTTGACCTAAGACCAACAACTCCACTTAGAATTTTTTACACTCCATATCATCGACGTAGCCAGAAATGGCTTTCGAACGCATTTCGGGGGGTTGCAACCGGAAAAAATAAGATTTTCAAACAAAATTCCAAAAAATTAGCTTTTCGGAGGGACAAGTGAATTGTCTATACAGGTTGAGATATAAACAAAGTCCAACGCCATAATTTTTACATTTCTTTTTAAATTTTATTGAATGAAAGCAAAAACGTCGGAAATAGTATCAAATTTTATAATAAGTTTAGATTTGTTCAAATTGGTCACATTTCCCATGAATTATGGCCTTCAAACGGCCAATGAAACCGTCACACGCTGCCCGAATGTTGCGCTGCGGTATTTTGGTCCATTCCCGGCGAAGCGCTTGCTTGAGGTCATCGACACTTTGGTATTTTTTAGTGCCAACCTTGTTTCCAAAATACTCTAGAAACAATAGTTCAACGTATTTGTATCCGGAGATTTTAGTGGCCATTGTGCGCTGGAAATGAAGCGAGCAACCTCATTTTGTAACCATTCTTGGGTGGCGCGTGCCGAGTCCTGGTGGAATGTCCAAGGTCTGCGGCCAAAATGTTAGCGTGCCCAAGGCTTTAATACACCCTCCAGAATATTTTCGCGATAATATTCGGCATTTATTCTGATACGACGTTCGATTATTACAAGCGGAGAGCGACCATCGGCTATTATGGAGAAATCGAACTCTCACGATTGAATTCCATCGCGAATAACTTTTTTTCTGGGAAATTCTCACCAAAATGCTTGTGTACGCTTGTAAACAATATAATTAGCTGTCACTAGAATAATTTTAACAGCTGTCGGACGAGTGGCTTAGAAATGACAGCAGCCTGAAATTAGTTACAACTTTTTCATCTCACCCATGTCTATATCGTATAGCCCCTCCAAAAACTGTACCCCCAGTTATTCGATATTTTGATGATTTTAACGACATGTTTACCGGAATCACTTCAGATTTCATATTTTAAATTTGTAATGGATACTACAGCCTATTGCACTAAATTGCATATGCAGGTCCACGTCTTTGCCCCCATATAACGACACCTCGCAATATTCGGTATTTTCATGATTTTATCCACATTTTTCAATGAAACTGTCTCAAAATCCATACTAGAAGTTCTTTTTAAGAACTTTACCCCCCCTGGAAGAGTATTGTCTATATAGGTCCACGATACTCCCATATAACGGTACCTCCCGATATTCGGTATTTTCAAGACTTAGGTCATAATTTTCAATGGAATTGTCTTAAAATCCATACCAGAAGTTCCTCCTGAGTACTTTGCCCCCTGGAAGAGAATTGAATGGATATATTAGGGTCCACGATATCGTATATCCACCATAAAACGGTACCTCCCCATATTATGTATTTTCATGATTTTAACAACATTTTTCAATGGAATTGTCTCAAAATCCACACCAGGAGTTAATTCTAAGTACTTTACCACCTGGAAGAGTATTGTAGATATCGGTCCACCATGTATCACATTTACCACAATGAAATTGTTCAAAATCCACACCAGTAGTTCCTTCTGAATTCTTTACCCCCAAGAAGAGTATTGTCTATATAGGTCCACGATATCGTATAGCCCCCAAACAACGGTACCCCTCGATATTCGGTATTTTGATGATTTTAACTAAATTTATACCGGAATTGTTTCAAATTTAGTATTTGAAGCTCGCAATGGGTACTACAACCCATGATGGAAAATTGACTATGTAGGTCCATGTCTTCATTTAGCTCATTTATTTGATATTTTTATAATATTACCGAAATTTTTAACGGAATTGTTTTAAATTTCATATTTTAAGTTCATAATGGGTACTTCAGCCTATTACAAAAATTTCTTATGCAGGACCACGTTTCTTACGAATATGGTTTCTTATTTTCTTTGGAAATTTTGTGGGAGTTACCAGAAGAAGTGGACCTATTTTGCCACATTCCGAATTCGATTGAAATATTACGATGTACCAAATGTAGACGAGATCGGATATCCCCTGCAGGATACAAAAGGCCAATTGCTAATTTTTTATATTTAATATAAAATTTAATGCTTTTCGCACAATTCTTAAGCTTTATTGAATTTATGTTGCAAAAACCAATTTTGAGACACATACCTACAAACATATTTCAAATAAAGTCATTATCTCCCTTCAAATGAATCACCCAACAAAAATACCTAGAACGTGGGGAAGATTAGATTAACTAGAAAAAAACTACAAATTAAAGTTCATTCCAAGTAAGTGGCTGCGATTCTCTTGTGAAACCCACTGTGACTCAGTAGAGCTAAATGAAAATTGAAACAAAAAAAAACGTTAATACAATTCCCTTATATTAAGCTTAACTGAACAAGAAACTTTGTTTGACTTAGAGCATATTAAACCAGCTAAAAACCATGTACGTATGTATGTACATATGTATATGTAAATGTATGGATGTGCGTAGATCGTACAATCATCATAATTTGTTGATTTCAAGCCAAAGCAACCTGCCGCTGTTCAAAATCAAATTAAACTCTACACATGTTTGGCATGCCAAGCGAACTTGCTTGAAAAGAAATTATTTTTATGTGTTTTTAGTACTTTTATTTAGTTTTTGTTTGTTGTTTTTTTTTTCGTATGTGGCAAATCAACAAACAAGCAATTCGTAAAAAATAATACTCACGTAATTAATTTAATGTCAAAACATCTAAGAGAAAAATCACATGGAGAAGAGTACTTGCATGAAGCTAGCTCTACATTTTGATATATCTCTCAAAAGGCAATACCGCCAGAAATTTAGATTCTGATTAAAAATCCGGGTTTTCGGATTAGAAATCCTGATGCCCGGTTCCGTCTCTCAAGAAAAAAATATTTTACTTAACCGGAGTAAAAACAATCTAACTCTAAAACAAAACAAGATAAAAAGTATGAAGAGGTTTTGCCGATGTTTGACGATTTAAATATGTTTTGACTTCTGTTATGATTATTCAAATTGTTGACCCTATATGGCGTAGGTTCCGAAGGAATGGGCCAATATTGACCATTTCGTATCGGACCTTAATAAATATGATATAAATATTGCGACATGCCAGGTTTGGACTATATCGACTACTTTCTTCACTTTATATGAGATATGTGATAATTTTTAGAAAATAAAGCGGGCCGATCTAATCAGATAAAAATAAATCAAATAAATCAGATAAAAAAAAATTAAAGAAAATCGAACATTTATATTCAATTTTATGCGAAATTAAAAAAAAAATTATGCGAAAAAATCGCTGACTTGTTTCGCAAGTTATGACATATATATGTATTGAAAATTGTGACCCTTTGTGGGTGAAGTACCAGAAGGAGTACCAGAAGATCTTGTGTTAGAAAAGGATTTTTTGTGTGTGAAATTTAAAGAAAGTTGGATGCTTATTTCGGTTTTTTCGAGCATTTGATTTTTCAAAATCTTGAACCTTATGTGGGTAAGATACCAGAAGAAATGACCCGATTTCTACCATCTTTATCTTTGTATTGTTGGAAATATTGAGATATAACAAATTTGAATGGAATCGGATGTTAATTTCCCGTTGCTTCATTGACATTCGAAATTTGGAACTATTAGGATTTGCAAAGTTGGAGCCAAATCAGATAATTTTTTAAATTTCAATCTTTTGGTACCAGAAGGAGTGTATCGATATTGGCCATATCCGACAATAATATTACGATATACCATGTTTGGATAAAATCGGTATCGTGCGTACATTCGAAATTTGGAAGTATTAGGATTTGCAAAGTTGGAGCCAAATCGGATAATTTTTTAAATTTCAATCTTTTGATACCAGAAGGAGGTACCAGAAGGAGTGTATCGATATTGGCCATATCTGAACTCGATCTAAGTTCGACAATAATATTACGATGTACCATATTTGGATCAAATCGGATCGTGCGTACCAGCCAGCCAGACAGACAGACGGCGGACGGACATCGCTAGATCGACACCAAATGTCCTGAAACGGATTTGGT
The DNA here is from genome assembly GCF_030504385.1 of Musca domestica. Lineage (NCBI taxonomy): Eukaryota > Metazoa > Arthropoda > Insecta > Diptera > Muscidae > Musca > Musca domestica. The sequence continues at coordinate 22,765,952 of NW_026712435.1, forward strand.
TAAAAGAGACCTGGGTCCAAAACCGTTATTTCGATGAGGCACGTTTTGGTCGTATCAAATGTAGCCACATGGATGAGGGTATAAAAAAATCATCAGGGTTCCCTGCAAAGCAGGACTATTGCTAAAAATCGCGTTTTAAAATGGAGTTCCTCTATTTTCGAAAACAATTTTCGGATGATTTCCTGGCGCGCTTGCATTTTTACAAAAACCGCCATTAGCACCAACAACACTATTTCGAGCAATAAGTTGCAAACTAGTATCTAACTTAAACATGATACCTATACATGTATGCGTGCATGTTAAGACTAGTTTATACTTGTGATTTCACAGCAAGTGCATTCGTCGCCGTCATCATCATCAGCGTTACTTTTATCTTTCATCTCGGAGTGTTTAAAATGAAAAGTGAAAGTTTTGTTTTTTTTTTTGTGTTTTTGTTTTCTACAACAACATTCCGACACAAGTCCAAATAAAATCTAACAAAATATGCAACATCATATCCATATATCACACTGACTTGTATGTACATACAGATGTCGGTATGTACTTATACGTCAGCGTCAGCGTGTATGGTGATAATAATAATGACGACGATAATTATGGATCAGTCTGTGTCTAAATGATCGCCAGTTATTTGCCTTATATACGCTATGACATGAAAGTGTGAGCATTATGGCGTTTAGACACGCACCCTAATGCAGATGCAGTTACCGTTGGAAAAAGTGAACGTTTTCCAGCTGATGCATCGTTTTTATTATATATTTTGTAGTTCGCATTGTTTCTTTCACAGAATGTTAAGACAACAAATAGAAAGGTAGTATCATTTCAAAGAATCACATAAAAATGCAACTCTGCACTAGAGCCACATTATTTCAAATAGAATTTTAAGGCATGCATCAATGAGTTTTATTTATTATCGCTCTAAACCCAAGGTCTGGTATGAAGATGTAATATATCCGTCCACTTCTTCTGGTTCCTCCACCACAAAGGGTCAAAATTCAGAATATCTATGAAGCTCATAAGACGCGTAATTAACATTCAATTCCATTCAGGTTTGACACAGCTCAATATTTCTATCAACACAAGATCTGTTATAAAGATGGTAGAGATCGGACCATTCCTTCTGGTACCTCACCCTCAAAGTTTTATTTGGCCAAAGTTTTGAATAAACAAAACTATTATAAAACCCAAAATAAGCATCCAGTTCTCATCATATTTCACACATCGCATTATTTCTACTAACACAAGATCTGCTGTGAAGTTGGAATATATGGGCCTACTCCTTCTGGTACCTCCCCCACAAAGGGTTAAGATTTTCAAATTCCATAAAGCTAATAAAACGCTAAATTAACATCCGATTCAATTTTGACTTGGTACATCTCAGTATTTCTATCAACAAAATATCTATTATAAAGACGGCAGGGATCGGAACATTCCTTCGGGTACCTCCTCCACAAAGGATCAATGTTTCGAATAACCAAAACTATTATAAAATCCGAAATAAGCATCCGGTTCTCTTCATATTTCACATATCTCATTTTTTCTACTAACACAAGATATGCCGCAAAGATGGGATATATGGATCCACTCCTTCTGGTACCTCCCCACAAAGTTTTGTTTGGCTAAAGTTTTGAATAACCAACACGATTATAAAACCCAAAATAAGCATTCGGTTCTCACCATATTTCACACATCCCATTATTTCCACTAACACAAGATCTGCTGTGAAGATGGAATATATCGGCCTAATCCGGTGGTAAACCCCCCCCCCCCCAAAAAAAAAAAAAAAAAAGGTTTAAAATTTTCAATATCAATATCCATAAAGCTAATAAAACGCGAAGTTGATATTCGATTCAATTTTGACTTGATACATCTCAATATTTTAATCAACATAAGACCTGTTATAAAGATGGTAGAGATCGAACAATTTTTTCCTGGTACCTCACCCAAATAGAGTTCAAGATTTTGTAAAACAAAATCGCCCAACTCTCTTAAAATTTCACACACATAAAAATATAAATCTGTTGTGAAGATCATATACATCTGCGAACCCCTTCTGCTATATATATGAATAATCATAACAGAAGCCAAAATATATCTAAATAATTGAACATTGGCAGAGGGTATACATCTGTCGGCAAAATCGACTGATACTTTTTAACTAATTTTATTATCACAAAAATGTCCTGTCCCGCCCAACTCTCTTAAAATTTCACACACATAAAAATATAAATCTGTTGTGAAGATGATATACATCTGCGAACCCCTTCTGCTACATTACCCACAAAGGGTCACAATTTTCAATACTAGGTGTGTCTGGTTACCCTAAAGTTTGTAACAATTGTTACAAATTGTTACTGGAAGTCGTCTGTTAACCCAAAAGTTCTGCAAAAGAGAGCGGTTGGAGAGAGAAATTTTGACAGTTCTTGCAGTGAGAGTTTGCAAATTCTTGCTGGAAAAATTTCTTCTTGCAATCACTTGCAACTCTTCTTCTTCTCATTCATCGACATTCAATCAGATGTTTTCTATTGTTTGTTTATTTATTTTTGTGCTTTCAATTTGAAAATATTTTTTTGGAATTAGCAAGACTAATAGTTTTTGGAGAAAAACTTTACAAAATGTGAAAAACGTAAATGTTAATATGTAATATGAAAATAAAAGACTATTTCCAACATTTTTATTTAAAAAACTTGTAAAATTAGTATTGCTTCCTTTGCTTTAATTCTCCTTATGGGGGACAAATTGGTTTGTTTTGACAAATCAGCTGATTAGTTGCAAGCTTCTGCAGGAATACCGTCTGTTTACTTTTCGCATTTTCCTTGCAAAAGAGAATAAAACTACCTTACTCTCTCAGAAAGAAGTTGCTGCACAATTCCTGCTGGAAAAGTAACCAGACACACCTACTTCTATCTGACATTATTGCGAGGAGCCTACTTCATAGAGGGTCAACAATTTGAATAATCATAACAGAAGCCAAAATATATTTAAATAATTGAACATTGGCTGAGGGTATACATCTGTCGGCAAAATCGACTGATACTTTTTAACTAATTTTATTATCACAAAAATGTCCTGTCATTTCGCTAGCAATTGCTGTTTTAAATGAATTTCGCTCTAAGATTGAATCTCGGTACTGATTTTCTTTTCCCTCATAGTTGAGGTTATTCTGCAGATCGCCCGGTCGAACTGAGCGTCTTTTTCTTCAATTTTTTTTAATTCCATTCATGTGTGGCACATCTGCATGTTAATTTACACACACACACTCACATACATTTGACCACTGACTGTGAAGAGAAAATCACTTCAACAACAATCGAACAACAAATAAGGTTTGTGTTACAAATCTCACCGACATGTTTGTTGACATACATCAATGAAGACGTGAAATGCGTATGGCCACAACAACAACAAAGATGGAACCTAGTGGACATGTGTCTATAGACGATATAATAACGTAAAAAGGTAATAATTCACAATACCTGAGATGCATATCGGATCGAATAAAATTGGTGAGGTGGTGCACTGATTTTCCTCAACAGTTAGCAATGAGTGCGATGGCTAACGGCATCACTTGCATACCACGTCTATATGTATGTACCAATGAAGCAAGCAACCAACCAACCCATCAGCCAACCAACTAACAACACATAATTCATCATTCACCTTAGGTCACACAATACTTGCGGACACTACTTATTGTTTGACATACAAACATATACAAATTCCAACATTATCTAAAGTCAAACTTGTTTTCTTTGTATTTTTTTTTATTTTTTTTTTGTGGTTTTTGGTGGGAGTGAACACCACTTGGCCAAAAAAAACAAAAATATTTGCCAAATTACACAAACCAAAGTTGAATATGATAACATATTTGTGAATAATAGGTCTGTTTGATAACTCGATGAGTAAATTTTCTCAATAAGAATTTGTAAAGTCTCAGTAATGTAAATAGCATTGCAAATTCAAACTCATTTACTGGAATTTTGGGTTATCGAACAACATTTTGTAATAATAATTATGTACGATAACTTTCCTAGTAAAACCAGTAAAGAAAGTCTTAAAGTCTTATGGTACCATACACCCCTTTGGATATTTAGTACAGCTTCACATAACAAATAAAAGTTTTTATGGGGAATTTGTGAAAATTAAATCATACCAACTATAATTATAGTTATAATTTAAAGGAACTAATATATGAGAGGAATATCCTTCTCTGAATCCATTTAGTAGAAATTTTTGTTGTTTCATTCGAGCTTATGTTACCCATTTGGTGTACAATTAACTTGAAATCGGGTAAAGATATATATGGGAGCTATATCCAAATCTGAACCGATCTCAATAAAAATTGTCGAAGGAATATCTGAGTTGTATTTGATATATTTCCCCGAATATCCTTGTTACGGAGTGCATTTTAGGGTTATGGGGGACAAAATTAAAAAATTATATAAATAATCTATACGGGAGCTATAGCTATATCAGAACCAATTTTTACCAAATTAGACACACTTGTTTCCAGACTCAATTTGGTCATAAGTGCCAAATTCCATCCCATTTGGGCTAATATTACACGTTTGGTGTACAATAAAATTAAATCGGACATATATGGGAGCTATATCCAAATTTGAACCAATCTCGATAAAATTTGACAAAGGTATATCTGAACTGTATTTGATACGTTTCCCCAAATATAGTTGTTACAGAGTGCATATTGCGGCTGAGGAGGACAAAAATAACAAATCGGTTGAACAATAAATATGGGAGCTATAGCTACAATTGAACTGATTTCGACCAAGTTTGACATACTTATTTCCAGGCTTAGTTTGATTGTATGTGCCCATCTGGGCAAATATTCAATAGGCCTTGTCCTTGGTTCAAACGAATTGCCTGTTCAAAATTTCATTTGGATCGGGCAATAAAAGCGACCTGTACTTTGTTTACAAAAATACATGGTCAGATAGACGGACGGACATGCATAAATCGACTTAGAATGTGATTCGATGCAGATCATCAAAAGAAACTATGGGTTTATCTCGTTTCCTTTTGCCTGTGCCAAAAGAAATGCACAAAGACATAATACCCTCACCACCTTGTGGTGTAGGGTATAAAAACTATAGTAGGTCTTCTATAGCGTTAAGACTTTTAATAGGTCTTCTATAGAGAGAAAAATTTAATGGATCTGTTATTGAAGGAAGCCGTTTAACAGATTTTCTATAGAGGAAGACCCCTAAAGGCTTCCTACAGAGAGAAAATTTTTAAAGTGTTGTTTCCATAAAGAAAAGGCCTTTAACAGACTTCTGTGGAGACCTTTGACTGGTCTTGCCTAGAGAGAGGACTTTCAGCGTTTTTTTTTTTTTTTTTTTGTAGAGCTAAGATTTTTAGCAGCTCTACTTAAGAGCAAAGCTATTTAGGAGATCTTCTATCAACTATCAAAATCGTTCTTTTTACCTCTAATTTGCTGGACTTTGGGTTATCGAACAAAATTTTGTAATAATTTGTACAAAATATTCTTTTAAACCTTATTTTTTTTAGATTATGTAAATATTTATTGAAATTTCAATAATTTATCATTATTTGTATCTGTTTACAGGTCCGCTTGGAATCCATTGGTGCTGAGGACATTGTCGATGGCAATCCCCGTTTGATTTTGGGTTTGATTTGGACCATCATTTTGCGGTTTCAAATTCAAGAAATTGAAATTGATGTGGTAAGTATTTTTGTATTAATATAAAGTTCGAAGATTGGTATATCGGTCCACGATATCGTACGGCCGCCAAATAACGGTACCCCCCAATGTTCGGTATTTTGATGATTTTAGGCACATTTTTCAATGGAATTGTCTGAAATTCTACACAAGGCGTTCCTTATGAGAAGTTTACCCCCTGGAAAAGAATTGTCTACGTAGGTCCACTATATCGTATATTGCCCATATAACGGTATCTTCCGATATTCGGTATTTTGATGGTTTCAACCACATTTTTCAATGGAATTGTCTCAAAATCAACAAAAAAAAGTTCCTTATAAGTACTTTACTACCTGGATGTGAATTGTCCATATAGATCCACGATATCGTATATCCTCCATGTAACGGTACCTTCCTAATATTCGGCGTTGTCATGATTTCAGCCACATTTTTCAATGAAATTGTCTGAAAATCAACACAAGAAGTTCCTTCTGAGTACGTTACCTTCTGGAAGAGAATTGCCTATGTAGGTCCACGATATCGTATAGCCCCCATATAACGGTACCCCCCGATATTCGGTACATTGATGATTTTAGCAACATTTTTGAGTGGACTTGTTTCAAATTTCGTATTTAAAGTTTAAGCTCGTAATGAGTACTACAACCTATGCCAGAAAATTGTCTATGCAGGTCCATGTCTTCGTATAGCCCACATATAACGGTACCTCCCTTTATTCAGTATTTTGATGATATTAGCGACATTATTCAACGGACTTGTTTCAAATTTCATATTAGAAGTTCGGAATTGATACTACAGCCTATGACAAAAAAAGTATTATGCAGGTCCACGTCTTCGTATATCCCCCATATAACGGTTTTCATTTAAGTGGTATTTTTCAACGGATTTTATTAAAAGGTTACAGTATTAAAAGATCGGCCCGGCCGAATTTATCTGCTTTTTACTTGTTTTGTCCAACGCAATGTCAGAGGCCTCTCTTCATTGTTTCTAATTATTCGTTGCTGTTTTTGAATATATTTTTAATATTTCTGTTTTTTTTTTCCTTTTTAATTTTCCTTTACAGGACGAAGAAAACGAATCGTCTGAAAAACGTTCTGCCAAAGATGCTTTACTGTTGTGGTGTCAGCGTAAAACTCACGGTTATCCCGGTGTCAATATTCAAGATTTCACCTCGTCATGGCGTTCCGGTTTGGGTTTCAATGCTCTGATCCATTCGCACCGTCCCGATTTGTTTGAATACAGCACAATTGTTAATTCGAAAAATTCAAATATCGACAATTTGAATCATGCCTTTGATTTGGCCGCCACCGAATTGGGTATACCAAGGTAAGTAAGAATTTTCCAATGTCGTTTGAAATAAATTTTCATATTTTTTGGGTGAATTCAATTTTTTTTTTGTCTATTTTCAATTTACAGTTTATTGGATGCCGAAGATGTTGACTCGGCCCGTCCCGATGAAAAATCAATTCTAACATATGTGGCCTCATATTATCACACCTTTGCTCGCATGAAGAACGAGCAAAAGAGTGGAAAACGTATTGCCAATGTAAGTAAATGAGTGTGTATGGTACTAACCATGGATCCCTATGTAATAGTCCCACAGAAAGCCCAATTGAATAGCAATTTCAATCTAAAAATATGTTAACGGTCTCAATCACTATAAATCCTGCAGAACAGCCGGTAAATCTCTGCACCCATAAATATGGCAAAGTTTGCAATCCATTTTTCCAAATTTTGAAATTTTTATCAAAAAGTATTGGATACACATAAAGTGACTTTTTTATTTTTACATTTTAGAAGCATACTCAAAGATTTTTATACATTACAATAACGCTGTGATAGATCTAGAATCTAACCTAGAATCTATATTCTTATTAATATTAATATTATTATTCAAAATACTGGGAAGCGCCTACAAGTATGTTATGAAAATACTGCACAAAATCACTTTACATATGACTCTAAAATCATGTTTAATCTAGCCTTAATAATTTCCTTTTTATACCCTATACCACATAGTGGTAAGGGCATTATGTCTTTGTGCATTTGTTTGTAAAATGGAGAAGGATACAAGATAGACCCATAGTTACTTTTGAGGATCTTCATAGAATCACTTTTTTAGTGGATTTATGCAAGTCAGTCCGTCTGTCCATGTATTCTTTTGCAAACAATATTTGTTTGGCCCAAGGACGAACCCTATTGAAATTGATGATAATCGGTTCAAATTTAGAGATAGCTCCCATATATATCTTCAACCGATTTCGGTTTTATTATGCACCAAATGGCCAATATAAATCCAAATGACCTGAATTTTAGCACTTTCAACCGAATTCAGTCTAGAAGCAAAAAGAATAAATTTGGTGAAAATCGGTTCAGATATAGATATAGCTCCCATATATACATATTTCATCCGATTTGGGGTTTTAAGTCCCTCACATGCGTAATATGAATTCGACAGCAATGATATTTGGTACCACATATCAGATACAGCGCCGAAATACCTCTGCCAAATTTTATCAAGATCGGTTCAGATTTGGAAATAGCTCCCATATATATATCATCAACCGATTTCGGATTAATTGTGCACCAAAGGCCAATATCAGTCCAAATGTCCTAAATGTTGGCACATCCAATCGAATTTAGCCTAGAAACAAATACATCAAATTTGGTGATAATCGGTTCAATCCTCACATTCGTAATATGCATTCTACAACGATGATGTTTGGAACCAGTTATTTTATATAACTCGGAAATACATTTGCCAAATTTGATCGAGATCGGCTTACATTTGGATATCCGATTTGAGGTTTATTGTGCCAGAAGGAGTGAATTTCAGGACATATGTTTCCATTTTGAGGAACTCGGCTCCTATACATATTTTTAATGTAATCCTTCTCGAAGTGATATCATGCAGTCTATAGCAATGTCATTTGGTATAAAGGATTAAAATTTCTCCGTCTAATTTAGTGAAAATTGATTCAGAATTGAATATATCTCTCATATATTCCCTAACTCTGAAACCAAATTATAATTGCTCTAAAGCCAAAGGTTGATAGGAGGTATGAACTACTCAAATAAATTCTTTTTTATGGGAGCTCTACTAAATATGCATGGTGATGTAGGGTATCATATAGTCGGGCCCGCCCGACTTTTCACTTTTCCTTACTGGTTTCACATCTTCAATCCATTTTTTCAAAAAATTGTCATCAAAATTTATGAACAAATTCTGTCCACTGTGCGACACGACTGTACATTTACTATTATGGCAAATAATTTGCATTAATAGTTCCGGTCTATTTAAACGCAAATTAACAATGACATTTTCCCCATTTTCCAAGGGGAAGAAAGAAATAGAGGGGATAGTTTATGACAAATAGATTTTTACACAACTATGGCAACAATGTTAATTAAACTATGAGACAATTGTTTGACATTAATTGGTTTTCTTAAAGATGTCTTGTAATTGTTTGTTATTTTTTTTCTGTTTTTTTTTCTCTTCTTTTTTTTTTTTTTTTTTTTTTTTGTTTCACAAAAGATTGTGGGCCAATTGATGGATGCCGATCGCAAGAAAATCTATTACGAACGTTTGACCACCAACTTGTTGAGCTGGATTCGGCAAAAGACTATTGAGTTGCAAAAACGTGATTTCCCCAATTCTCTGGAGGGCATTCAAAGAGAGTTGTTGGCCTTCAAGGAGTACCGAACAATTGAGAAACCACCAAAGTAAGTAGAAAACACAAAACTAAAACACAAATATTATATAGGGTATAAAGGAGTTAATTGACAATATAGGACTGAATTCGCCAAATAAGGCTAGATTTTTTGGTAAATTTCCAAAGAGTTTTATAAAAATAAAAAAATATATAGCACTGTACGACATAATTCAATTTTTTCGAAATTATTATTAAAGTAGAACTAAAAATCGGTTTTGTAAAGGGTTAAAACCGCAAAGTAACCTAATCACCTTTTTCTAACATTTTTCAGATTAAGATTTTTCTGAATCCGTTTTCTTTTCTTTTTGACCATTTTTTAAAAATACGGTTAAAAACTCCACTTAAATTGGGTTGTAACAAGTCAGAATATTCTACAAAAATATTTGTCACAACATTTCACTGTAGGGTCCAGAAGACATCAAATCTCTAAATCTTACCTAAACGCCAATAATTCATATATATATAAAAAACTATAAGTCACTAAGGAAAATAAATCTCTGTTTTCATTATACCCCAGAAAATATATACATCAATGTTCAAAAAAACGAAAATATTTTCCAATTTTATAACCTCCACCATAATATGGAGGGTATATTAAATTTGTCATTCCGTTTGTAACACCACGAAATATACATTTTATACCCTACAAAGTATATATATTCCTGAGCAGCATAAAATTCTATGTCGATTTAGCGATGGATGTCCGTCTGTAGAAATCACTCTAGCTTACGAACGAACTTAGGAAAGTTGGTAAAATTTTCGGAATTTTAAAGATTTTAACTACATTATTCACCGATTTTTTGATTCAAGTTTCGCATTTGAATATTGTAATGGTTTATGACAAAAGTTGCCTATGCAGGTCCACGTGGTCGTATAGACCCTAATATAACGACTACATTCGGTATTTTTAAGATTTTAACAGAATTTTTAACGGATTTTATTTTTGAAAATCGTTCCAAATGGTGGAGGGTATTCAAAGATTAAATCGAACTTTTTTCGAGTTGACGCCTGAAAGTATCATAAAGTACCGGTTTGGGCAGAAGGTGTCAAAAAAAGAAATATTCTACACAAAATGTTATTACAAAACCCAGAATAAACCATATATCTAGGTTTAACATTTTTCAAGAAAATTTCATTTGAAATCTTATAATTAAAAGTGAAAATTATGTGTTACATTTTTATTATTAATTTAACACGTTTCCAAACTAAGTCAAAATATCTCTAAATACTTCATTTTTTGGGGAAAGAAAGAATTATTCTACATCAAATTTCATTGCGAGACTCTGAACAAAAGAAATGTTTATATTCAATCTGTACCATGGAAAAATATCTTAAATTTTTGTCAATAAAAAACCATGTTTATTTCTGAAAATTTTGACACCTTTTCGCAATTTGTGGCAATTTTTCTTATAATAGGCAGTTTGGATTGTGGAAAATTTCAAGAGAACTAGATATTATTCGTTAGTAGATCAAACCTACCAAAGGAGTTTTGGGTTCTTAGGCCAGACTTTGTTAAGGCCTTTACATAGTTTTGACTATATATAGTTTGATAGAGATCTGCGGATTATATATTTTTATATGCTATATTTATATTTATACTTATAATATAAGTATATTATTTACAAAATACACTAGAACCTTTCTGTTTAGTTTAAAATTATGTGTAGCGCCTAAATGTATGCTAAATATAAATTGGAAATAAGCCTCTTACATATGTCTTTAACATGATATTTTATCGGGCTTAATACTGAGGGTATAAACATTTATGCGATGACCTTCAGCTGGACAATTTATCTTCAAGACCAAGTCTAGAATTCAGCAGCATGGGTTTCGGATCTGTGATTTGTATAGCGGTCTTTACCGATAGGAATATGCAATATAAACTAATTTTTTTGGAAACGTACAAATATATCCTAGGTATATCACTATACGTATATTATAACGAACGTCATCTATTAGAGTAGATTTTTTTCCAAGCGGTAGATTTTTTTAAAAATCGATTATCATATTTCATACGGAATATACAAACTAAGTATTTGCTAGTGGTTGCAAACATTAGAACCGATTAATATGATTTTAATTTAACATTTGTGCTTTTTTCTCTAATTTTCAGATACAAGGAACGCAGTGAAATCGAAGCTTTATATTTCACAATCAACACTCTGTTGAAAGCGCTGAATCAACCTCCATACAATCCCCAAGATGGTCAACTGGTCAATGACATTGAAAAAGCTTGGCAGCTGCTCGAATATGCTGAGCATCATCGTGAAGTTGCACTGAGAGAAGAGCTGTTGCGTCAAGAGAAACTGGAACAGTTGAATTATAAATTTGAAAAGAAATCTGTGCTGCGTGAAGGCTATCTGAAGGAAATGATTCAGGTGTTGTCGGATCCACGCTATTTGCGGCAGGTGGATGCCACGCTGAAAAAACACGAAGCCATTTCGGCTGATATTCTGGCACGCGTTGAGCGTTTCAACGATTTGACCGCCATGGCCAATGAATTGGAACGAGAAAATTACCATGGCAAAGAGCGGGTGAAACGCCGTGAATTTGAGGTTATGGAGAAATGGCGTAAATTGCTCGAACTGTTGGAGAATCAACGTTTGAATCTGTCACAAATGAGCACGCTCATGAATTTGTTGCGTGAAGTGGCCAGTACCACCGAGTCTATTAAGGAGTTGCAGGTTCAATTCAGATCCGAAGATGTGGGTCCCCATTTGTTGGGCGTTGAGGAGCTATTACAAGCCCATTCCCTGCAGGAGTTACAGGTGAATACCTATGGTGAAACCATTAAGCGGTTTTACGCGCCAGGCACAGCCCTTCAAATCGTCCGAACACAAAGATGCCGCCGTTTTGGCCCAGAAATTGGCAGAGCTGGAAACCGCCTATAAGGTTCTGCTGGAACTATGTGCCAAACGTCGCGCCTGTCTGGAGGAGGCTCGTAATTTCCATCATTTCATGGAGGACTATGACAACGAAGAAGGATGGCTGGTGGACAAGCAGCGTATTTGCAAGACCGGCATTACTGCCAAGGATTTGAGAGCTGTTCTGTCGCTGCAGCAAAAACACAAAGCTTTGGAGGATGAAATTAAAGTGCGCAAACCCAAGTCACAACAAATGTCCGATGCCGGCAAACGTTTGATGGCCGACAAGCATCCACGTTCGACCGAGGTCAAATCACGCATAGACAGCCTTGAAGAACACTGGAAGGCTTTGGAGGAGTTGGTAGAGACACGTCGCAAACAATTGGAAGATGCCGCCGAAGCCTATCAATTCTACACCGATGCCAATGAAGCCGAATCGTGGCTCAATGAAAAAATGGCCTTGGTCAATTCCAAGGATTATGGCAATGACGAGCCCTCCGCCCAGGCCCTTCTGCAGAGACATCGTGATTTGCAAGGTGAATTGAATGCCTATTCCGGTGATATACTGAATCTTAACCAACAAGCAGATAAACTTATCAAGGCCGGCATTTGCACCCTGGAGCTTTCGGCCAATGAACCAGAAATGCCCGAAATAGAACAACAACAAGAAGAATGGGTGAATGAGACACGTCTGGTGCCCAAAGAGGTGTGGGAAGATGAATGGGTTGAGAAATTGGAACACCGCAAGGTAACCGAAACTAAAATGCTACCCCATGTCCGTGCCATGTTTCCCTTCGATGGTCAAGGCATGAAAATGGAAAAGGGTGAGATAATGTTGCTCAAATCCAAGACCAACGATGATTGGTGGTGTGTGCGCAAAGAAAATGGCCACGAAGGCTTTGTACCCGCCAACTATGTGAGGGAAATTGAACCACGTCCCGTAACCTGCATTGTACCCAAAGCAGAAAAGGTGAAGGCCCTGCAAAAGGTCAAGAAAACTATTCTGGTAAGGCAAGTGGTGCCGGTAAAACGCGTCAAACCCATGACAGTGGCGCCCAAGCCATTGATCAAACGCCGCACCTCAATGAACAGTATTAACGAAAACTCGGACAGTGTAGAAAAGCGCCAGAAAAGGATCAATGCCACCTACGATGAGCTACAGGATATGGCCCAGAAACGTCATGCCCTCCTGGAGGATTCTATTCATCTGTTCGGTTTCTATCGTGAGTGTGATGATTTCGAGAAATGGATGAAGGAAAAGGAACGCATTGTTAAGAGTGACGAGGGTGGCGAGGGAGTTGAAAATGCCAAGCGCAAATTCGAAAAATTCCTAACAGATCTATCTGCAGCCACCAAGCGCATTGAGGAAATCGATTCAGCCGTAGACACTTTCCGTAGACAAGGTCACTCCCAGCTGGACAAAATCATTGCTCGTCAAAGACAAATCCATCAAATTTGGCAGAGACTCAACAATGCAAAGGCCCAAAAAGAAAAGAGTTTGGAGGGAGCCTCCAGTGTCGAACTGTTCAATCGTACATGTGACGAAGCCAAGGTCTGGATGAGTGAGAAAATGATACAGTTGGATACGGCCGTCATCAGTCCGGATTTGAAAACTGTGCAAGCCTTGCAGCGCCGTCACCAAAACATGGAACGTGAGTTGGCCCCCATTGAGGACAAAGTGAATCGCGTCAATTATTTGGGTAATTCGGTGAAGAATGCCTACCCTGCTGAACGTGAGAATGTCACAGCCCGCCAACAAGAGGTCCAAGAGATGTGGTTGCAAGTCCACAACAAGAGCAGTGAGTTGAGGGCCCGCATTGAGAGTGCTGTAGGTACGCAAATTTTCAACAACAGTGCCAAGACGCTTTTGGCTTGGATCGAGTCGGTTAAAGATCAATTGAATTCCGATGAGCCTGCCCGAGATGTGGAGACTGCGAATAAGCTACTGAAGCAGCACAACGACTTGGGTGATGACATCAAGGCCCACGACAATGAATTTGCCGAAGTTATCCAGCTGGGCAAACAATTGTCCGATGGTAAACCTAACACCGAGGAAATTGTTAAGATCTGTGAACGTTTGAAGGCCGAACAGGATGCCATTCATCGCGGTTGGTTGGAGAAACAGAAATGGTTGCAACAAGGTGTTGAATTGCAAATATTCAACCGAGAAGCCGATAAATCGATGCCACCACCAAGAGCCACGAAGCCTTCCTGGCTCCCAAGAATTTGGGTGTAAGTTTCACGAAAAGAGAACCTCTAAACTTATTATTGAAACTTACTATTGTGTATATTTTCAGAATTCCCTGGATGAGGTTGAAGCCATTTTGAAACGCCACTTGGACTTTGAGAAGAGTCTGATGGCCCAGGATAAAATCCTAAAGGCCTTTTCCGATAATGCCGACAAATTGATTGCCAACGATCATTATGACTCCAAATAGTGAGTGGAATATCACATGGTACCTTTGTCGATTAATTATCTAAACTCACCCTCTTTCTTCTTTCAGCATTGATGATAGACGCAATCAAGTGTTGGCAAAACGTAAAGCTGTCAAAGATAGGGCATTCGAACGTAAACGCTCCCTACAGGCCTCCAAAGACTTCCATAAGTTTGCCGCCGAAGCCGACGACCTTGATGCTTGGCTCAATGATAAAACTAAAATTGCCGGTGATGAAAACTATCGCGACCTAGTCAACTTGCCAAGGAAATTGCAAAAGCACAAAGCTTTCGAAAGGGAATTGCGTGCCAACGAAGGTCAATTGCGCAACATCAACAAGGATAGCGAACAATTGATTGCTGCCAACAATCGCAAACCGGAAGTTGAGAACAGAGTAGCCGACCTGAACAAGAAATGGAAAGACCTTTTGATTCTGTCCGAAGACAAGGGACGTAAACTTGAACAAGCTGCCTCCCAGCGTGAACATAATCGCGCCATCGAAGATGCCAAAAAGAAAGTCGGTGAACTGGACGCCGCCCTCAAGAGCAAGGATGTTGGCAATGACCTCAGAAGCTGTAAGGATTTGATCAACAAACAGCAGCTGCTGGAATCCGAAATTACAATGTGGGAACAAAAGATCGGCGAATTGGTTTCATCGGGTGAAGAAATGGCCCAGGAAGGACATTTCAATGCCGCCAACATCAAGGATGAATCCAAGGACATACAACATCGCTTCAAACTCTTGCGTGATCCCATGCAAAAGAGACGCGATGAATTGGAGGAGAGCCTTAACTATCACAAATTTGTATTCGAATTGGACACCGAATTCCAATGGATCAATGATCACTTGCCCGCTGCCAAGTCCAACGAATTGGGACAAAATCTACACCAGGCCCAATCACTTTCCAAGAAACACAAAAAATTGGAAGCTGAAATCAAGGGACATCGTCCCATGATCAACAAGGCTTTGCAGGCTGGCCAAGCCTTGGTGGCCCAAAAACACCCCGAACAAGAAAAGGTGAAAGACTTGTGCAACCAGCTCGAGGATGCATGGAATGATTTGGAATACAACACCAATGAGCGTAGCAAGAAATTGGAAATGTCCCTCAAAGCCCAACAATATTTGTACGATGCTGGTGAGATTGAGGCCTGGTTAGGTGAGAAACAAAACGTTTTGCGTTCCACCGAGTACGGCAGAGATCGTGATTCGGCCGCCAAACTTCTGACCAAACATAAAACAATTGAATTGGAATTGGATACCTATACTGGTATTGTCACCGAAATGGGTCACAATTGTGCCGCCATGGTGGCCGCTAATCATCCAGACAGCAAGATTCTCTCGGCCAAACAACAGCTGATTGAAAAAATGCTGAAATCGCTTCACAAGCTTGCCTCTCAACGACAACTGCGTTTGATGGAGAGTCTCTACATGCACGAATACTTCTTGGAATCGGATGAAGTGGAACAATGGATCCGAGAACAGGAACAAGTTGCCTCTTCGGAAGACTATGGTCAGGATTATGAACATTTGCAATTATTGCAAAATAAGTTCGATGATCTAAAGCATCGCGTTGAGGTTGGTGCCGATCGTGTCGACCAGTGTGAGGTCTTGGCCAGGAAACTTATTGACACCGAGAGCCCCTATGCCCCAGATGTGGAAAAGAGACAAGAGCAGTTACGTGGCTCCTGGGAAAATCTTCTCAAGTTGCTTAATTTGAGAGAACAGAAATTGCACGCCGCCGGTGAAATTCATCGTTTCCATCGTGATGTTGCCGAAGCCCTGTTCCGCATCCAAGACAAAAATGCAGCTCTCTCCACGGAATTGGGTAAAGATTTGAACTCCGCCCTTGCACTGATGCGTAAACATGAAGGCTTTGAAAACGATTTGGTAGCCCTGGAGGCCCAATTGCAAGTTTTGGTCGAAGACTCAGTACGTCTCCAAGCCAAATATCCATCTAATGCTGCTGCTATTGCCCAACAACAAGATAAGGTGGTGGCTGCTTGGAACGATTTGAAGGAGCGGTCTGGTGCACGTGGCGACCGTTTGGCGGCCAGTTACGACTTGCAGACATTCCTCACTGATGTCCGTGACATTATGTCCTGGTCTTCACATTTGCGAGCTTCATTGCAAGCCGAGGAACATGTTAGTGATGCTGCCGGCGCCACAGCTTTGAAGATTCAACACGATGCCATTTATGGTGAAATCGAAGCTCGTGAAGATAAATTCCGTTCACTTAATGAACTCAGTGATTCCATGGTTCAGACCGGCCACTATGCCGCAGCTGAGGTGGAGGAGAAATGTTCAGCCATGTTGGATGAACGTGCCAAGTTGCACACTGCCTGGAACAAGAAGAAAATCATGTTGGAGCAAAAGATTGACCTCTTCTGCTTCCTACGCGATGCCAAACAAATCGATAACCTGTCCAGCTCTCAACAGGCAGCATTGTCAAGTTCCGACTTTGGCCAGACCGTCGAAGATGTCCAGAATCAAATCAAGAAACACGATGAGTTCGAAAGACTCATTCAAACTCAAGAAGAAAAAGTGGCCCTATTGCAGGAGCATGGCCGCAAATTGATTGAGCAGAGACATTACGACAGTGCCAACATCCAAACAATCCTGCAAGGTGTCTTGGCCAGACGGCAAAAGGTTAAGGATCTGTGTGCAGTGCGTAGGTACAAACTGGAGGATGCACTTCTCTATGCCCAATTCGTCAGAGACTGTGCTGAGGCTGAAACCTGGATCAATGAGAAGAAGAAGAAATTGGAAGCCGATGGAGGAAACTACAATGAGGTGTCCAATCTCGATGAAAAGATTAAGAAGTTGCAGAAACACCAAGCCTTCCAGGCTGAGGTTGCCGCCAACCAAGGCAGAATTAAGGAAATCCAAGAGAAGGGTCTTATCTTATTGTCCAAACAACACGAGTCTTCGCCCGAAATAAAGCAAGCCATCGATCGGGTGCTATCCGCCTGGAAGAGTTTGTTGGATGAACTTGATAATCGTGGTCGCGGCTTGGAGGAAGCCCAGGACATTCTGGAGTTCAATAACCAACTGGATAAAATTGAGGCATGGATTAGAGACAAGGAGATGATGGTCCAGGCCAGTGACACCGGCAGAGATTTGGAACATTGCAATGCCCTAATGCGCAAGTTGGACGATGTTGACTCGGATATGCGTGTCGATGATCAAAGGGTTAAACACATCAATAGCCTTGCCGATAAACTCATCAATCAAGGAGAGGTGCCGGCGGAATCTGCCAACATTGACAAACGTCGACGTGACTTTAACAGCAAATGGAGACAGCTGCAGGGAGCTCTCAATGCTTATCGCGCCTTGTTGAGCGGAGCTAATGAGATTCATGTCTTCAATCGTGACGTCGAAGACACTGCTGAACGCATTGCTGAGAAATCCTTGGCGATGTCATCGGAGGACACGGGTCGTGATCTAGCTGCCGTGGAAGCTTTGATTAGACGCGAAGATGCCTTGGAACGTGATATGTCAGCTGTTAAACAGAAAATTGCTGAACACGAACAGAATGCTCGTTCGCTGCAAAATAAATATCCCGAAAGAGCTATGGATATTGCCTGTAAATTGGATGAATTGTCAGGATCATGGAAGCAACTGCAGGATCTGGCAGTGAAGAGACGCAACCTCTTGAACGAAGCCTACTTGGTCCATAAATTTGTATCGGATGTACGTGAGCTGGAGCTTTGGGTAAACGATATGGTAAAGAAAATGAACGCCTCACCCACACCCATGACCATTGGCGATTGTGAAATTCAATTGGAGTTGCATCAGGAACGTAAAGTGGAAATCGATGGACGTGACAAGGCATTCAAAGACCTCAAGAGCCAAGGAGAACAACTGTCAGGCAAAGACAAGTCCGACAAAGTAAAGAAAACTCTAAAAGTCCTGGAAGAGTTACATCAAACTTTGCACGATGCCTGGAATCAACGTGCTCGTGAACTCACCGAGGCCCATCAACTGCAGTTGTTCAAAGCCCAAGTGGAACAAGTTGAAATATGGTTGGGCAACAAGGAAGCCTTCCTTAACAACGATGATTTGGGTGACTCCTACACAGCCGTCGAGAGGCTTCTGAAAAAACACGAAGCATTCGAAAAACTCTTGGACTCAGATAATGTCAGTCAACTGCAAAACTTTGCCAAGTCCATTCTGGAGGGAGAACCAAGTGATGCTGATGTCATAAGGGAAAAGTTGGCATATGTGGTTCGACGTAAGGATAAACTCAATAGTTTATCTCAGGAACGTAAACAACGTCTCCAACAGTCACTGCAACTGCAAGAATTCCTGCGCAGTCTCTATGAAATCGATCGTTGGCTGGTGCAGAAAATGCAAGTGGCCATGGATGAAAACTATCGCGAACCCAGCAACTTACAGAGCAAATTGCAAAAACACAATGCTTTCGATAGTGAACTTCTGAACAATGCATCTCGGGTGCAGGATGTCATCAAGGAAGGTGAACGCCTAATCAGGTCCGATCACTTTGCCAAGGATGAAATTGCCCAGCAATTGGAAATGTTAGAGGCCGATTGGTTGAAACTGAAGTCGGCTTCCAAGGAAAAGAAACACAAGTTGAACCAGGCCTATGAAGCCCTTACCTTCAATCGCAACCTAGAAGAGTTCAATAACTGGATGGACGAAGTCGAATTGCATGTCTCCAATGAAGATTATGGCAAAGATTTGGCTGCCGTAACAAATTTGATTAAAAAACATGAACGTCTGGAAGCCGATGTGGCCCACCATGCCGAACTGGCCGATCAAATTAAGCAACAGGATGAGCAATTCTTCCAAGCCGATCATTTCCTTAAG
Organism: Musca domestica; assembly: GCF_030504385.1. NCBI lineage: Eukaryota > Metazoa > Arthropoda > Insecta > Diptera > Muscidae > Musca > Musca domestica. The sequence goes on from NW_026712435.1 coordinate 22,785,487, forward strand.
GACGACATCCATGAGAGAGCCATGGCCGCCATCAAGCGTTACCATACATTGCATGAACCCTTGGGTATCCGCCGGGAAAATCTGGAAGATTCTCTAAGCTTGCAACAATTCTTACGTGATGCCGAAGACGAATTGCAATGGCTTAGCGAAAAAGAGGCCATTGCTGCCTCGGAAGATTTGGGAACTTCTCTGACAACTGTACAAACGTTGCAAAAGAAACATCAAGCCCTGGAAGCTGAGCTGTTGTCGCAGGAGCCGTTGATTCAGTCATTACTTCAGCGGGGAGAACAAATGATTCGTGACAACCACTTTGCCCTGGAACAGATTCAATACAAATGCGACTGTATCAAGGGTAAATTGGGTAAGTTGCGAGAATTGTCCAGCATCCGACGTTTACGTCTTTTGGATGCAGTGGAATCACAAATGTTCTACGTTGAAGCCAATGAAGCCGAATCATGGATTCGTGAAAAACGTCCCATTGTGGTGTCCAGTGATTATGGCAAGGACGAGTTGTCGGTTCAAACGCACCAGAAGAAATTGGAAGTGCTCCAGCGCGAATTGCAGTCATTCAAACCTTCCATTGAGAAGGTCAATAAATTGGCCTCCAATTTGATTGAACGTCATCACTTCGACAGTGCCAACATAAAGGCCAAACAGGAGACCGTCAACCAGCAGTACGAGGAACTGTTGCGTCTAGCCAAGGACCGTGAGGTACGTTTACACGAAAGTAAACTACTATTCGAATATCTGCGTGAAACCGAAGATCTGCACGAATGGATCAATGATCAAATGGTTGTGACGGCGTCTGAAGATTATGGCGAGGATGTGGAACATGTCGAGCAATTGATTTTGGTCTTTGAAACATTTGTTTCCAACCTCACAGCCAATGAGTCCCGTGTTCAAGCCCATCTCCAGAAGGGCGAAGAGCTAATCAAGGAGAATAATCCCTATCGTACGTCGATCAAGACCAAACGCGACGAAACCAAACAACTGTGGGAGGAACTCAAAGATCTAGTGGCCGCTCGCAAGGATGCTTTGGATGGTGCCAAAAAAGTTCATGTCTATGACCGCTTTGCCGATGAAACCATTGCCTTGATTAACGAAAAGGAAGCCAACTTAATTTCCGAAGATTACGGCCAAGATTTGGAAAGCATTCAAGCCCTTAATCGCAAACATTTGGTATTTGAAACCGAGCTGGAAGCCATACGCGATCAAGTGAACTCGGTAATGAATGAAGCCAATAACTTGGCCGAAGTGTATCCTGATGCCAAGGAACACATTGAGGTTAAACGCGACGAAACCATTGAAGCTTGGGCCGACGTGACCGAAAAATCCAATGTTCGCAAAGAAAAGCTCCATCAAGCCGAACAATTGCAGTCATACTTTGATGAGTATCGCGATTTGATTGCCTGGATCAATGAAATGCTGGCCAAGATCACGGCTCCCGATTTGGCCAATACCGTTGCCGGTGCTGAATCCCTGTTGGCCAGCATAAAGGAACATTATGCCGAAATACGGGCCAGAGATGAAGCATTCGCTCATTTCAAGAATAAGGGTGAAAAATTGATTAAGGAAAAACATTTCCTGGCCCATGAAATTGAAGAGAAGATTCAAGTGCTGCAACAAAGACACGAGCTGTTGGAGAACACGCTACAACAACGTAAGGAAATCTACGAACTGAACTTGGACACACAGTTGTTCTTAAAGGATGCCGATATCTTGGAGAATTGGATTGTCAGCCGTGAACCATTGCTCAAGGACACCAAGTTGGGTGAATCTATACCGCAAGTGGAAGATTTGCTGAGACGCCATTCTGATTTTGAAAAAACGGTAGAGGCCCAGGAAGACAAATTCCAAGCCATAAAACGCATTACCCTACTGGAACAACGTTTCCGCAAACAAGTTGAAAGTGAGAAACTTGCCAAACTAAAGGAGAAGGAACGCCAGGAAAAAGAACGTTTGGAAATGCTTAAGCAAAAGGAGCTGCAAAGGCTCAACGAAGAAAGAAGGCGTGCGGAGAAACAAATGGAGAACAGAAACAATGCCAACAACCAAGAGAAATTGCCCATTTTCTCTACGCCCATGGTTACAACAACGCCATCTTCGGCCACTAACTCGCCACAAACCAGCCAAGTGTCGTTGAGACCCACCTACGAAGAGGATCAATATGGCCTGCAAAAGAGCTCTTCATCCACAATTTTCGGAGATCGCTTGCGTCGCGGCTCCGATCAAAATGTCAAGAGAGCCGAATCAATGAAGGTACAGCCGAAACAACCCAAACGTACCCCCTCGTTCACCACCAGACGTCGTGCCCAGTCCTTCCGCAAGAACCAAAAGGGCGAGGGCTTCGATTTGCCTCCCGTCGAAATTCAAGGAATGCTCGAACGTAAGCATGGCTTGCAGTCTGGCGGTAAAAAGGCTCCCGTACGCTCATGGAAACAATTCCATACAGTGTTGTGCGGCCAATTGGTATGCTTCTTCAAAGACGAAAATGATTTCTTGCAACAGAAAACCGCAACAGCACCTGTCAACATTTTAGGAGCGAAATGTGAACGAGCCGAAGACTATACGAAGAAGAAGTATGTGTTCCGTCTAAAGTTGCCCGACGGTTCGGAATTCCTGTTTGAGGCGCCCTCATTGGAAATAATGAACGACTGGGTTCGTAAGATTTCCTTCCACGCTAGTCTACCACCAAATCTACAATTGTTAAGCTATGATGATTCCATGAAGGTAGGTTTTTAAAGTTGTTACAAATTCTGTTAATCGGTGCAATTTTGGGGGTTTCAATTCATTTTAGCAACAATCCAACAGTTTTCCCGACATTAAAGTGGCCAGTGCTCAAACAATGGAATCGCCGGTAAGTTCACGAACCTCATCACCGGATTCACAAAGGCGAACCGCTTCTCGTACCAATTCAATGACCAGCAGTAATATGTCGGTGAACTCTTCTTCGGTGACACCGCAAATGAACTTTTTACAAAAACAAATGCAACAGCAACAGGTGAGTGAAGAATCAAAAAGAAGTTTGAAATATTTCTTAAAATTTCTTTTACATTTTAGCAACCTCCATCACCGTCTTCTCCAACATCCTCAATTGGATTTGAACATAAACCGCCCATACCACCACGCGGAGCCCCACCACCAGTACCCAATCGCCAGAGTACAGACAATTTGGTTGTCTTAAGAAATCCCTCCACAGGAACATCAGGTAAATGATTGTAGATTTAGATGTACTGACACTGTAATATTGTATTCCAATAAAATTATAGAATTTGCCAGTTCAGAGATAACAATTAGCAGCAGTATGTCACGTTTGCAGAATGGTTCCAATGATGACAACGTTGTCGTTATAAAACGTCACAGCGAGGCTAGACAATCAGGTATGCCTTATTCTTTGTAGAATTGTTTACAACTTGTCCCTTGTCACATTATTTTCGTATCATATAAATTGTGTTTTGTCCCGCCATGTTAACCATTGTATCATTGTATTTCATTTTCCCCCCGACAACAACAACAACAATATCAAACAAAATCACATCACACACACACACACACATTACTACAATGTTGAATATATAGAGAATCCTCCACCTTTGCCAACAACAATGCCACCGGCTGCTGCTGCTGGTCAGCAACAGCAAGTCCACCAGCATCAAGCTCAAGTACAGCAACGCATTAATGCATTCAATGCCGCCGCAGCATCTGGACAATTGCCTGAACAGCAAGTCGCTGGAGGAAGTTACATGCGCAGCCAACAACAATATAAAGTAATGCCAGCTCCACGCAGCAGCCTGGGTGCAAATACATCGGGACGTTCCGATCTAGTATCGAAGTTTATAGAAATGGAAAGCACGGCGGGTATACAGCAAATGCAGCAATATGGTGGCAATCCTCCTCCAACATTGTCCTCCACAAAGCGAATCGTACACACAACAATTTCCACAGGTTCCAATTCCAGTGTTGGAAGCGGTGGTAGCCCCAATTCTAACAATGTGATTCTGCGTACCGGTAGCAGTGCCAGTACGACCAACAATAACAATGGTAAACACCAACAGCGTCTTAATAATAACAACAATAACAGTAATAACAATAGTAGTAACAAAACAACAAATGCATCATCCTCGTCATTATACAAACAACTATCACAGCAACATCATCAAGTCTCAACCGTTAGCACCACCACCAGCTCAAATAAATCCTCATCGTCGTCAATGATAACGACTACAACATCAACATCCTTATTATCATCATCAACAACATCATCATCCTCCTCCTCACAACAAAGTCGTACGGTGTGGCATTTCTCCACAACACCTAACACAAATATCACCGAAAATAACTCCATAAATAATCCAAGTTACATGAGTGTCATCAATAATAACAGTGATGGTATTTGGTTTTTCATTATTCATTATTATTTTACATTTTTTTGTTTGTCTAACTTATTTATTAATTATATATATGTGCATGTATATTATGTATGTTTTGTTGGGTATACATAGTTAATCGGACAAATTTATTGATTGAATCTAACCGGGATGGTAGAGCTACTAATATTAGATTTAATCATTTAAATAATAACTATTCAAATTTCATCAAATACTCAAGCTTGGAACAGGATTCGAAATGTAAATACTCCAGAAAAATAAAAAGGGAATGAAATTCTTTATTTACTGCATCTTTTTTAAGTAGCACAAACGCATTAAAGATACTCTGTTCTATATATTTTGTCATAGCCCATCTATTAGCTTATCCGATAAGACCAGAAGCCAAATTCTCGTATTCGATTTTTCGATAGAAATTAATTTAAAAATGAACATTTCGGTAAAAACAACTAAATATAGAAAGTTACACTTATTGAAGCATTGCAGAGCTTTAAGCTGATCACAATCTTTTCTTAGTGTAGCCGACTTCTGTATTCGAACTTATTGTTTTGAAAAGTAACAAGTAAAATAGTATCGATCGGGTTTGCCGACAGATGTATACCTTGATTTATGATTATTCAAAATATTGACCCTTTATGGGGGAGGTTCCGAAGCAGTTGGCCAATATTGACCAATTCGTACCTGACCTAAAATTGATATAAATATTACAACCTGCCAGAATTGGTCTTTTATCGACTACTTCCTATACTTTATATAAGATATGTGCAAATTTTGGGAAAATATGCCAATATGCGGGAGATAACAGTTATAGCGGACCGAAGTATTCCATTTTCATACTCCATCTAATACAGATAATCATATTGGTATGTGAATAATTTGAAAGAAATCGAACATGTATATCCTTTTTTTATACGAAATCATAAATTCCAATAAATTACATATTTATATCAAATTTCTGATTAAGAGATATATTTCAATATAGGAAGTTGTAAAGAATCGCCAACTTGTTTCGCAAGTTATGACAAATATTAGAAATTGTGACGCTTTGTAGGTGAGGTACCAGAAGGGGTTGACAGGTATATATCACCTCACAACAGATATTGTGTTAGCAGAAATGTTTGTAAGTGTGAAATTTGCAGAGAGTTGGATGCCTATCTCGCTTTCTTTGAGCGTTTTGCTTTTCAAAAATCATAAACCCTATGTGGGTAATGTACCAGAAGAAATGGTCTGATCTGTACCATATTTATTACAGATCTTGTGTTGATGGAATTATTGAGATATATCAAGTCTGCATGGAATCGGAAGTTTTTTTTTCGGTTTTGTGAGCTTCATGAATATTCAAAATTTTTACCCTTTGTGAGGGAGGTTCCAGAAGGAGTGAACCGATATATCCCATCTTCACACCAGACCTTTTGCCAATAAAAATATTTTGATTCGTGTATTTTGAAGAGAACCGGATGCTTATTTCAAATTTTATGATCGTTTTGGTTATTCAAAACATTGACCCTTTGTGGAGGAGGTACCAGAAGAGATGATCCAATCTCTACCATCCTTATAACAGATTTTGTGTTGATAGAAATGTTGAGATATGCCAAGTCTGAATAGAATCGGATGTTAATTTCGCATTTTATGAGGTTCATGAGTATTCAAAATTTTTACCCTTTGTGAGGGGGGTCCCTGACAGAGTGGACCGATATATTCCATATTCACATCAGTCCTTGATTTAATAAAAAAATATTGCGATGTGTGTAATTTGAAGACAATTGGACAATTACATCACATTTTATAAGAGTTATAATTATTCAAAATTATGATCCTTTGTGGGGGAGGTACTTGATGGAGTGGACCGATATTGTTCATTTTCGCACCTAACCTAGCACTGATGCAAATATTAGGATTTGCAAAGCTGGAACAAATTCGCTTTATCCTTTCTCTTTCTGTGCAGTAAATTATTTTTATTGAAAATGTTGACCTTTTGTGGGTGTGGCACTAGAAGAGTAGACCGATTTGTTCATCTACGAACTCAATCTAAATTTGATAATAATATTATGATGTACCATGGTAGAAAAATACAGGTAGATGCATCAACGCTTGGGAACATTGATGTGTCAATATTATAAATGTTCTATCAAATATAAGTTGATTTTTATATGTTTTCTTAAACGGCGTTATTCGGAGGTTATTATAATTTGCGTTTTCAACAATTTTTACAAATTTAAATAATTTTTCATTCAACATTTTCAATTCCAAAATTGGTTTGACAATTCATTGTCCCAGCAGCTGTGTCCATGCGCCTACCTATATTCTTCTACCATGCGATGTACCAAGTTTGGATCAAATCGGATACTGCCTTCGAGAGTTATCGTGCGCACCAGCCAGACTGACAGACGGACGGACATCGCTAGATCCACCCCATATGTCCTGCAAGGGATTTGGTCAAAAGAGACCTAGTGCCTAAAACCGTTATTTCGATGAGGCGCGTTTTGGTCGTATCAAATGACCATATGGTTGAGGGTATATTGATGTGGAAACTACACCTACACCAGTTTGACTAATAGTTCAGGAATTTCTTGGAATCTCCACTGAATCGATTTATAGATAACAATTATCAGTTGAGCATATTTTAAGTGCATTTTTTTTCGAACTTATATATCTTAATTTTCAAGAGAGAATATTCCTTCATAGTTTATAATTTAGTACAAATTAACAAAGTAGTAATATAAATATATCTCTGCATAGCAATAATTATTATAATATTTGCATCAACATTTACTATTATCTAATTGTATACTTTTCATTGGTTTCTCTTTGTCTTTCTTTATTTATTTCTTTCTTATTTTATTGCATGCAAACTCTGTTAATTTCCACAGCAACCTACTATCAAAAAACAAAATTGAGTCGATCGAATATACGTACAAGTTTACAAAGTATAAGCAATTATTTTGATTCAGTATATTCATGAATGTTCAAAGTTTTGAAGCAAAAATCAATCATTAAAGAAAAATAAGATCTGTTAAGAAAAAATACAGGGTGAGATAATAAAACTGCAAAACAGTCAAACGTCATAATTTTTACATTTTTTTTAATTGTATTGAATGAAAGCAAAAAATGTCGGAAATAGTATCAAATTATAGAATAAGTTTAGATTTGTTCGAATTGGTCACCTTTGGCACAAATTATGGCCTTCAAACAGCCAATGAAACCGTCACACGCTTCCCGAATGTTGCTCTGCGGTATTTTGGCCCATTCCCGGCTAAACACTTGCTTAAGGTGATCGACACTTTGGTATTTTTTAGTTCCAATCCAACGGATTGGTATCCGGAGCTTTTGGTGGCCATTGTGGGCTGGAAATGAAGCGAGGAACCTCATTTTGTAACCATTCTTGGGTGGCGCGTGCTGATTGCGATGGTACTGAGTCCTGTTGGAATGTCCAAGGTCTGCGGCCAAATTGTTTGCGTGCCCCAGAATATTTCCGCGACAATATTCGGCATTTATTCTGATGCCACTGTCGATTAATACGAGCGGTCGATTAATACGAGGTTTTCCAGCCAAATATAAAGAAATCACACTATCACGCTTGAATTCCATCACGAATAAATTTTTTTCTGGAAAATTCTCACTAAATTGCTTTTGTACGCTTTTAAACAATATAATGAGCTGTCACAGGAATAATTTTAACAGCTGTCGGACGAGTGGCTTAGAAATGACGGCAGTCTGAAGTTGGTTGCAGTTTTTTCATCTCACCCTGTATGAGCAAGCCGTGTAAAACAATTAAATAATATTTGACAAAGAAAGATTTGTTTTAATTTCAAATTATTCAATTGCTTTAACAAAACTTTATCAAAATTTTGAACATTTTTCAAAACTTATTATACGTTTTTAAATTTCTATGTATATTTCCATTTCATTTCAAATATTTGTGTAAATTTAACTTTTTTTCAATTTTGTTAATCTATTTATTTTCTTGCATTCCATCTAGGTTGGGGAACAAGCCGGTTCGAATCGAATAGACCCGTATCACTGCAACCCGATTCAATAAATTTGTCACGCATCTCCGCCGAAAGTTCCAGTGAGAGCGAAGCTCAATCCATATCCTCCGTTTCCGGCGTCAAAGGTAGCAAAAGCAAAGAAGATCGTCGCAGTGGCGTTTTCAGAATATTCGGACGAAAAGGCGGCGACAAAGAAAAGGAGAAAGATAAACGCCGATCAAGTCAATTGCCACAATAGGTATCGATCAACTAGCAATGTACAGACCCCAGCTCTCTACGATGGCCGTAGAAGATGGACGAATTAGAAATAGTCCACAGCATGGTTGGTGTTTGTTTATTGCAGCAAAAAAAATGCCAACAAACCACCAACCGAATGCTGTGCAAAATTTAAAGGCATTCAGTACACATAATGTTTTGTTTTATTACTTATTTATAAAGTTTTTTTTTATATATAGAAAATACAGAATGTACGAAAACATTTTTTTAAATATATTTTATAAGCTACACGTTTTTTTTTTAAATGATAATTGGAAATGATAACGGAAATTTCACACAACAAATTTTATTTTATTTATTCCAATTGTTTTCTATCTATTTGCTGCCCTCTGTTTCAACAGATTATTACAACTTGTTAATGTAAAAAATGATAAATATTGTTCTTCACGATTGCTTTTTAATATATGGAAAATATTTGATATTTCCATTAAATTGTAAAAACAAAATCTAAAACGAGGGAATTGTAACGAAATTTTATAACAGTTTTATATTCACTCTATAGTGTACTTGTTAAAAATATTGATAATAATAATACAAAAATATTATAATGTTTTGTGTAGATCAACACACACACACATTTTTTCTTAATACAATATACTTATGTATTTATATGAATAATTATTAAGTTTAAAAAAGTTCTTTTTTTATCGGAATCAATATATATGCATTGTGGAAGAGATTCAGTTTTTGTCTTCTTTTTCTAAATTTATAACATCTTGTACACCCTGTTTAATGTTGTTGTTTCTTAAAAACATCTATCGGCTTACTTGCATAAATAATTTTACACAAACATATACAATTTCTATAAACGAAACCCCATAGTCTCTTATAATAAATGTTTATTATTATTTATGTTTATAATACATTTACATATTAGAAAAGAAAATATAATAAATATCATATGTATAATGAAAATAACAAAATTTGAATGTTTTTTTTTTTTTTTTTTTTTTGTTTAGAAGTTCTTATATTCAACTCGAGCGAACATCAAATTTTATATCTTATTTTTCTTGCAAATAAGACCAGCATGAAGTTTGATGCCAAAAAGTAGTTTAATCATTATAGTACAAAATCTCCACCCGGTGAGCCCTAATAATTGACCAATCACATTAATCCGACTATACAAAACATACCTTTAATTTATCGTAATTGGTCAATTATCAGGGTTAACACGGGTAGAGATTTTTAGCTCAAGTGGCTTCGTACTCTGCCTTTATGCGTGAAAGGATCACTCATGGTAGAAAAATACAGGTAGATGCATCGACACAGGTGACGGGACAATGAACTGTCAAACCAACTTTGAACATTTTGAAAACAAAAATTATTCAAATTTGTCAAAATTGTTGAAAAACACTTATAAAAATCTAAAAATCAAAATTTTTTGAATAAAAAACTATTCAAATTTGTCAAAATTGTTGAAAAACACTTATAAAAATCTAAAAATCAAAATGTTTACATACATACGTAGTATGGAGGTTAAGTTTGTCATTCCATTTGTAACTCGTCGAAATAATCATTTTGGAGACCAACAGAGTATATATATTGCTGATCGGCGATTTAACCATGTCCCTCCGGGCATTTGTTGTAACCAACCTAGAGCCCAAACGGCATATGATAAGAAGCCAAAATTTTGCACTGAGTTGTCTTTTGTCTACAGTAAGTTCGAGCTCGAAGATTAACCATATCGGTCCATCCTTTTCGTATAGCCCCCATATAAAGGTACCTTCCGATATTCGATATTTTTATGGTTTTAGACACACTCTCTAACGGAATAGTTTAAAATTTGGTAATTAGAGTTTGCAATGGGTTCTACCTAATGTGACACAATATACATAGATCCACTTTTTCCTATAACTCCCATTTAAAAAAGTTCCTCCCGGTGTTCAGGAATTTTAACGATTTCAGCGACACTCTCTAACGAAATGATTTAAATGAAGTTTGTAATGAGTTCTACCTCCCGTGCAGAACTTTGTCTATAAAGATACATTTTTTCGAATATCCCCTATATAATTGTACCTCCCGATATTCCATATTTTGACGATTTTAGTCGCACTCTCTAATCGAAAAGTTTGAAATTCAGCATTTAGACTTATACTATGTTCTAACTCCTGTGGCAGAACATTGCCTGTATAGGTCCATGTTTTCCTATAGCCCCATATAATTGTACCTTCCCATATTCGGTACATTGATTAGTTTAGGCTCAGTTTCTAGCGAAATAGCTTAATAATTGGCTTAAAATGGAGTCTATATTCTGTGGCAGAACATTGTCCAGGTTTTCGTATATCCGGATATAATTTTACCTTCCAATATTCGGAATTTTCACGATTTTGCCACACTTTCTAACTTGCGGATTTTTTTTTAAATTCCGGGTCCGAAATTCTATAATATTAATACAACCGTTTTAAATAACACCATCATGAAACTTGTTGGGTAGTTATTTTCATAAACTTTTAAATGATACCTACAGGGTAAGATGAAAAAACTGGAACCAACTTCAGACTGCTGTAATTTCTTAGCCACTGTTAAAATTATTCCAGTGACAGCTCATTATATTGTTTACTAGCGTACAAAAGCATTTTGGTGAAAATTTTCCAGAAAAAAGTTATTCTTGGTGGAATTCAAGCGTTATAGTATGATTTCCATATGGACAGGCTTAATAGTAAAAAATAACTACCTCTGGAAAACATTTGAACAAATTCCGAGAGTTCTTAATAAACTGGAGTTGTTTCGAAAAACACAAAAGAATTTGCCAAAACGTGTTTTTTCATTTCCATTCTCCTTACCTGTTTTTCCTAAATTGATTAACATTTATTTATGTTAATTTAATTATATTTATTTTCTAATTTAACTTCTGATTTATGCTCAATTTTCACTAATCTTTAAAGTCTGTTTTTGTAAAAGAAAAATACTTTCGCTTGAATCGTTCGCAATAAAACGTATTCGTTTCAAATTGATTTTGAAGGCTTTTTCCATTTCTGAAAAGCTATGATATGCCAGTAGTTCCATAACAGCTCATTAGGACTTGTGCTCCTTGTGGCAACCTCAATAAATTCCCTGTTTGTAAAAAAAATGTAAAATTAAAGTGAAAAATGTCATGAAAACCTTTGATGATCTAACAGAAAGTTTATGTGATATAAGAGTAAGACTCATTGAATGTATATACTTTCTATTAAAATATCTTTCTCATTTTTGAGAATTCAATAAAAATAAAAATATTTTTTATATATATAAAATTTATATATTTTCTGTTATAGAAAACAAATTATTTTTACTACATAACATAATCATTTATATAAAATTACTTTATATTTACTTTGAACATATGGAAGGCACGGATAACAAATTAAAAACAAAAGAAAAACAATTTTTATTGCACAGTCTGCGATGATATTAACAAAACCAATTATAGCCAAATATAAGATTATCTGTTGTCTTCTCGATTAAATACTACCGTCTAGTATTGAAATCCCATGGTATACAGACAATACCATCTGTTAAAACCGAATAATAATTTGTTATGTGCAGATCGATGTCAGCAAATTGCATTTTGTTGCATTTCAGTAGCTCATTCAGTGTATTAATCATTTTTTCCGGCGTAACCGAATCGTCTTTGGTCAGAGATTTTAGTCTCATTTCTTCAATGCATCTTTTTGTCAGTTCACGTTCCACATGTTTCTCCTCTTGATATTTTGCCACGCGCTCTTTCGCTATGGGCAAGTTAGTGGTTATAAAATCAACTAGCATAAAGCCAGGGCATGTTGCAGGTGTTATCAATTGTCCAGTGGGACTGACCATTAAAGGTCCCGCCTCAGACTCAATAACAATCTCGTATTCAGACAGCGTGTCCGGCCATGATTTCGGGAATTTATTAAGCGTTAAATAATCGCCCAATGTAGTGGTAACTTTATTCAGGTGGTTGGCATATTCAACAGCTTGTTGTTTTGGCATAAATTTACGTCGGCCAATCCGAATCTTTCTTAATACCTGAGAAAGAGTATTTTCATATAGCGGTATTTTCTTAAGGAAAGCATCATGCTTGGGAATGTTGCGTATGAACTCAATCCAATTGTTAAGAACATCGCCAGTAAACAGCATGACATGGCCCTCTAAGCTAATACCAGTAAAGGGAGCAAACACTACAACACGTCCACGCAAATGTTTTACATGGTCTTTGTGCAGCGATGCCAAACGTTCTAATGTCTTCAAGCATCCCCGATAGTGTTCAAAATTCCAACCACAATCGTAGCGAGCATCTTTAAGACCTAAATTTTCGATTACAGCCTTTTGCAAAACTTCAACATCACGTTTAAGGGGTTGTAAGTCTTTGGCTCGCTTTTTTGCAAGACTTGAGTTCTCAGCAATCCATTCGTCGACCGATTTCTTGGTTTCCTCCTTAGCCTATTTGTGAAAATAAAAGTACTTTATGAAAATTAAGAAGAGACTGGCTGATGAGACTTTCAAAACTAAAGTGTTAAGTATGACACGCCATCTAAGGACAATGTTTTGAAGGCTTCATAACTCAATATATTTTACAGTTGTAAGGGTTTAAAGGTATGTTTTAATAGATCATATGAACTATATAGTGTTGAATTTTATCCTGATCAATTGGTATTTCATATAGATTTGGGCATTATATGCGACTCAAGCACACGATATATTATGACCAAAATGTTTCTTTAGAAATATGACAATATGACATGATAGAAAAATTAATAATTCCATGTATGCTATGATTAAATAAATGACAGTGAATATACTCTTACCCTATAGTAGGCACTTTCAAAGCCCGCAAATTGTGAACCGTAGTTATAATCCTGGCTCGATCTAAAACCAGATCCTTTGTCTCCGAAATCCCTGGCCATATTTTTCCCCACTTCGGGAACTGGAGAAGATTTTAAACTTTTTACATATTCTGTTGGCAGGTTACATAGTTCCAATAGTTTGGTTATTATAGTCTTAGGATCTCTGGTCTTATTATCCAATGTGAGTTGTATCAACTTAAACTTGTTTCTATCCTCGCCATTATCTTCACGTATGTAGAATTTCAATACTTTTGCCTCACGGAACACCGAATATTTGCGCTCATGTATCATTTGCATATGGGCACTTAGTTGCTTCAGCGATTCCTCATTGACAGTTCGTTGCTCCGGATGTTGACCAAATAGATCAGGATGCACAGCAAAATAGAACGGCCGTAGTGCTGCTGCTAATTCCGTGCTTATAGTTCGAACATTGAGACAACGCTGCACCTGGTTGTTGTTGTTGTAGCAGTAGTGCATGTGTGTGTTTGTGTTCTGCTAATCTGGTTCCAGCTCCAGGTTTAGAAATTCGGCTACTTTAACGGGCTGTAGCCAGAGATCCTCTGGAGTGAGTTCGGTAGGTTTGGCTGAGCAATTAAAAAGGTGTAGCGTATTGTGCGGGCCTGTATCGCACGCCGGGCAGGCGTCACGCACATCTTCATCAATTCGTGCCCAATACGAATTGAGGCGACTACACCATCCTGAACGTAATTGCGCCAAAACTACCCTGGTTTGTCTAGGCAGCTGACGTTCTTCGGCTGCAATGGATGGGGGGTGGACTCCGAGGACGGCATTCACTTTATAACTGCTCACAGCATCCGCGACTGCATCGGTGTGAATGCCACTCAGACCTGCCTGATAGGCTTCTTGATCTAGAGGCTCTCTCTTGTAGCGCTGGACCTCCCTCTCTAGATCATGTATGTCCTTCCTGACACGCCTGGGTGGGGGAGAGTTATCCACCATATGATGGTTGGGATGACTCTCACGGTAACACCCAAGCAGGTACTGCAACGAAAGCATATTATTATGCTGACGTAAGGGAAGGACTTTCGCCTCCTCATGTAGATGGTCCACTGGTGTCATGAGGAGGCACCCTGTCGCAGTTCTCAGGGCAGCGTTCTGGCAGGTCTGGATATTCTTCCACTGCGTAGCACTAGTATTCGCAGACCACACTGGAGCCGCATAGTTGACCACAGACCGACCTATCGCGTTATAAGAGGTCAACAAGGTTTCTTTGTCCGCACCCCAAGAGCTGCCGGCTAGCGCCTTGAGGACCTTGTTCCTACTTTTCATCTTGTCGCAGATAGCTGTGGCTTGCGCGGACGACTTGAACATGCTGTCGAACGTTACCCCAAGAATCTTGGGGTAGTTCGTGGTCGGTATTAGATTCCCCTCGACCTGAACATTCAGCTGTGTTCTCATCTCCGCAGACCATGTGGTAAAGAGTGTGGCCGTTGATTTCGTGGCGGATATTTTCATATTCCTCGCGTGGGAGTATGCGGCAAGCTCCGCGAGATAGGGGTTCAACCTTTCGCATATGTCATCGACCACTGGACCCGACGCCATGATCGTACAATCATCCGCATACGTTACGATCTCAATGCCGTCTGGAGGGCGAGGAATTCCGGAAAGGTAGAGGTTAAACAGTTCCGGAGATATCACCCCGCCTTGGGGAACTCCCTGTTTCACTCTACGGGCTTTGGACTTCTTGTTCCGGAATTCCACGTACGACTGGCGTCCACACATATAGTTGATTATCCAACGTTTCAAACTTGGCCGGAGGGTAGTTCTCTGTACGTCCTCAAACAGTGTGGCATGATTGACCGTATCAAATGCCTTTGATAGGTCAAGGGCTACCAACACTGTTCTGTCACACGGCCTGTTCTGGTTCAGTCCTCTACTAATATGTGTGGAAATGGCGTGTAATGCTGTTGTGGTACTATGTTGTGGACGGAATCCATGCTGGTGGTTGGCAACTGTATAGCTTCCTCTAATGCTGGGGAGGAGTAAAGCCTCAAGAGTCTTTGCTACTGGCGACAAAAGCGAAATCGGCCTGTACGATTCGCCTTTACTGGCATCCTTGCCTGGCTTCAGTAGCGGGACCACCCGGCCCATTTTCCAGGTTTCGGGCACTATGTGGGTGGCTAGCGACAAATTGAGAACTTTCGTTAAGTACTCGACTCCCGGCGTATCCAGCTGCTTCAACATTACCATTGAGATTCCGTCCGGGCCCAACGCTTTGGATGACTTAGCGTTACAGATGACATTTGCAACATCACCCATCGTAAACTGTGGTGGTTCCTCCTCGGCGGGAAGAGATCTGATACGACGTAGTACTCTTCGCTTCGCCCTATCGCTCTCGGGGTGCTCGACAAATTGTCGGTTAAAATATTCCGCGCACCTCTTCGGATCAGTCACCGTTACGTCGTTAAAAGTGACTGAGGTCCTATCATCCTTTTTTCCAGGGTTCGAGAGCGACTTAACCGTTACCCACAGCTTACTCATATCGGTTCCAATGTTGCAGCACTTCAGATGGTCTAGCCACTTTTTCCTCTTATGCTCCTGTACCAACCGGTTGACTTCAACTGTCAAATCACTGATTCTAGGATCAGTAGGGTTGGTACGACGGAGATCATCACGCTCGTTTGCTAATCCCGCTGCCTCTGCTGGGAAGTTTGGTCTTATCTCGGGTATTCGACCAGCAGGTATATAGCGAGCGGCTGCAGCTCTGATGATGTTTCGGAAAATCCTTTCTGCTACCCGAACATCAGAAGGGTTGGGCAGTTCTCTGAAGCGGCGGTTGGTGAATTCTCTGAACTCTGGCCAGTGAGCTTTCCCATGGTTAAGGAAAGTGCGGCGTTCAGAGGTTATGAAATCGGGCGACCTGCTTATGGAGACGATTATCGGGAGATGGTCTGAGCCAAGAGAAATGACGGGTTGCCAAGTCACGTCATTTATCAGACCGGGTGACACTATGGTTAAGTCTGGCGAACTGTGACACTCTCCTCTTATTCGGGTGGGGGCATCCTCGTTAACCGTGCAAAATGTGGAGCAGTCAATCTGCTCTGCCAGCGCTGATCCCCTCTGGTCATTACCTAGGACGGAATGCCACAACTCATGGTGGGCATTAAAATCCCCTAGTACCAGGCGGTTATTGCCTACCAATAATGGGCTAATATCAGGCAAATAACGCGGTTCACAGCTATTAATCGGCGGGATATACACATTAAGCACCTCTACCTCGGCAGTTCCACACTTGACTGCTACCCCCATACATTCCATGTATGGGTCACTAGAGAGTAGCTCAAGCGAGATAGGTCTGTACTGAACAGAATGGTGTAACAGGAACGCTAATCCCCCACCTCCACTTCTGGTGCGATCCTTCCTTAGTACGTTGTAACCATAACAACGTTGTAGGCTGCAATTTTCATTCAGCTTGGTTTCCTGCACCGCTGCGATCTTAATATTCCTCCGACTCATAAATTCCACTATCTCATCTATTTTGCCTCGAAGTCCGTTGCAATTGAATTGCAAGAATGATGCACAATCCGGAGTTGGAACAGCAACATGTGGCGTTAGGTGCTGCAGTGTTGGTTGCTGTTCTGGAGACTGCGGTGGAGTGCCATACTCCGACGACGTCTCTGACGAGGACGACGAAGAAGAGGACTCGCTGGGGACTACGTTACTGCAGCAAGTCGCAACATAATCCCTTTCGCTGTAGTCTCGCAAACGCCTTAATCCGGAACAGTTCTTGAAGTGCACCCACTCTCTGCATCCATTACATCGCACCGAGACAGATCTGTGGTGGATGACGTTCTGACAAACCGAGCAGAACCAAGGTCCGGGGTTTTCCTCAATCCCGGCACGGACCAATAAAATCCGGAGCAAGCATTCCGGGATATGCTGCTCCCAATGCAGAAAAATAAACAAACACAAACATGTACATACTGGGTTGGCAGCCGCTGGCCGAAACTGGAATCTTGTTGTTTCGGGTCAATCCGGTATCGTAGAACCCGCTGCCGTGGGATTGCTGCACCTGGTAGCTTTTGGCGCCAAAACATGACACATTTCTCAACAGCATCCCAGCATCACTTTGGATAAGACGACTTTCGAAGAGTTCTTCTCGATTTCCTAGGGATATTATATAACGTCAATAAGGTTTAACAAATGATTTAATGTATACTTACTTTATAAAAATTCTTTGCATGCGAACAAATTCTTATAAAAAAATATATTTCGCTTTAAATTTTACAAAGATGTCTTTAATTTATTGCAATTATATTTTCGGTGTAGGAACGACTATTGGAACGTTTTATCCGATCACAGAATTTGATTATGAAAGATCTTTATGGTGACGTACTATGTGGACAAAAATTATATTGGCAAACCGACAAGTCTTTTATTAAATAATTTATTTCATTTGCATGCTGTAACTATAAATATTATTTACATTATCATTATAAAACAGAAAATTAATAAAACTTTTTACATACAGCTGCTACACATAAACGAACAAATGTGAGAGGGGATTATGCAAAAAAAAAAAAAAATAAAACACTAAACAAACGCTTCTTCTTATTACTGTGTGAAATTGGTACGCAAGTTCATTGATATCTTTGGATATCAGCTGTTGAGGTTAACTGGGTTTACACAGAAGAAATCAATAGGCAATGCATCTAGCATGGTAGAAAAATATAGGAAGACACATCAACGCTGGGGAACATTGATATGTCAAAAATTTTTAAATGCTTTTTCAAATATAAGTAGGTTTTATATGTTTTCTTATATGGCGTCATTCGGAGGTTATTATAATTCGAGTTTTTAAACAATTTCTACAAATTTAAATAATTTTTCGTTCAATATTTTCAATCCCAAAATTGGTTTGACAGTTCATTGCCCCAGCAGCTGCGTCGATGCGTCTACTTATATTCTTCTACCATGGTAGCTAGCAAATTTCATAAAAAACACTACCCATGGTATAATTATTACAGGTAAAAGCAAGTCCCAGCTGATTTGACTCTATGTAATGTATATTTTTGAAATTAAAATAGTTTATGTAAAATTAATTATTTTGTTTACATTTTTGGGCACATAACTCTGACATTTGTGTTACGTACAAAAACAAATTTCTATGTGGTTGTTGCTACGATTATTGTACAACAACACTTGCTGTTACCTGTATGAACACTACCTATTTGACGTTGGGAGAATTAAGAAAGTAAAGTCATTTCAAATAATCACACGCATCTCTGTATTTTCTATAATTTGATTTTTCAAATTTCACAAAATAGAAAAAAAGTTTTCCGTCTCTGATTTGTGTCCCATTCTACCTATCTACCTATATTCTTCTACCATGCTTACACCTTAAAGGTATTACAAGGCAGTCCGTCCGTCTATGTATTCTTGTGAAAAAAATGCAGGTCCCATTTATTATCCGATTGAGATAAAATTTTCCAAACAATATTTGTTTGATACAAGGACGAACCCTATTGAAATTGGTGATAATCGGGTCAGATTTGGATGTAGCTCCCATATATATCTTCAAACGATTTCGGGTTAATTGTGCACCAAATGGCCAATATCTGTCCAAAAGTCTTGAATTTTGGTACATCCGACCGAATTCAGTCTAGAAACAAGTACATTGAATTCGGAGAAAATCAGTTCAGATATAGCTATGACTCCCATATATATGTTTCATTCGATTTGGTATTTAAGTCCCTCCAGATACCAGATATATGGTGCCAGATATCTTATAGAGCTCGGAAATACCTCTGCCAAATTTTATCGGGCTCGACTAAGATTTAGATATAGCTCCCATATATATCCTTAGTCTGATTTCAGGTTTATTGTGCAAATAATGGCCAATGTCAGCCCAAATGGAGTGAATTTCGGGACGTACGTTTCCATTTTGTGGAACTCATCTCCAATATATATTTTTTAATAGAACAGTGTTGGCATGTTTGTTCGGGATATTATAGTATTTTGTTCTTGCAAAATGGTCAGGCTTAATTCCATTATTGTTGTTTTTATAAAAACTACGAATGTTTATCAGTGGAGAACGATGGTAATGCTTACCAGGGGGTAAGGGTGCAAGTACATAAAAAGCTTGAAGTCATGGCTAGGCATTCATAGTCGATTGTTTAAAAATTTACAAAAAAATTATTTTACCCTTAAGGGCTAAAGGGCTAAGTACATAAGAAGCTTGAAGTCATGGCTAGGCATATTTTGTGACATTTCACAAAGGGATTACAGAGCCGCACTAAAATCCAGCCGTCGTTTTCCATTATAATTTGACATTAATATGCCTAGCCATGACTTCAAGCTTCTTATGTACTTAGCACTTTAGCCCTTAAGGGCAAAATAAGTTTTTTGTAATTTTTTAAACAATCGACTATGAATAGTCGAGTACTCGGTTTTCACCCAAGTCCATAGTCATGTTTCAGAACTTTGAGTACTCAGAGTCGATTATTCGATTAATCGGAAGACGACTTACCTATCCCTAATGGGACCGTAAACAAAATCAGACATTGAGGAAGGCTGGACTCCAGCTAAAGTTTGTGATAATAAATATAGATATATATGTATATAATTAATACATACATGCGAAGATTTTTCCAAATTTCATCATCAGTAATGTCTAAAAGCAAAAGTAAAAAAGCTGCTGCCCCAACAACACAATCACCTGCTCCAAACAATGATCCCATACAGGCCGACAAAAATGGAAACATATGCATTAGAATTTTAGCAAAACCAGGTGCCAAAAACAATGGTATTACAGACATTTCAACCGAAGGAGTTGGAGTCCAAATGTAAAGAAGGTTATTTTTTATTGAAAAACCATTAGTTTGATGAATCTTTTGTTTTTTATTTAGAGCAGCACCACCCAGTGAAGGAGAAGCAAATGCCGAATTGGTGAAATATCTATCGAAAGTGTTGCAGTTAAGAAAAAGCGACGTATCTCTAGATAAGGGTTCACGATCTCGCAACAAAATAGTTATGGTTAGTAAAGGTGTAACGACCATGGAAGCTATTAAGGAACTGATTCAAAAAGAGATTGACTCATAGTAAATAAGTTGAATTCTGCTTGAATCAAAATAAAAAATTCCTTGAAGACTTAATGCACAACATATTGCACGTAACTTATTTGTTTTTATATCCAAATTGATCATTATCCCTGCAAAGGCGACAATTGCATAGGTCCCTTTAACTTGAAAACGCAAAAAAAAAACTGAAAAAATAGCCTGATATGATATTTCGTGCACTTTTTCATTATCCAATCTGTGGTTTTCTGGAAAAACAACTCATGTCGGCATATTTAAATTTTGAGCTTTTGGTACTATGTTGTTCCTCCTGAAAGCTTTAGTTTTTTGCAAAAAGTGGAGAACCTGACGGAATTCTCTAAATACATCAAGCTAAAATGTACATGTTCAAAATTAATTTCGATATCAAATGCGACAATTTGTCCCCAAATTTGAATCAAATGAGTATTTTTCATCAATTATTAACACAAAGCCAACAGCAACGAGAATGTTTTTTTTTTTTTTTTTTTGCTTGTGTAGGGTTTAGTGTCCTTGCCCCCTCGCGTATTAAAGTTTAACCTGGGTACAACGATATTTTTTATACCCTCGACCATAGTATGGAGGGTTGTCATTTCGTTTGTAGGACCTCGAAATATACATTTTAGACCCCACAAAGTATATATGTTCTTGATCAGCATAAAATTCTATGTCGATTTAGCGATGTTCGCCCGTCTGTGGAAATCGATCTAGCTTCCAAACGAAATGAAGTAGGTTGATAAAATTTTACTCAAATGTATATTATGTCTGCAGGACTTTTGGCATTGAAAATGGCCATGTAGGTCCGCATTTTGGTCTAGCCCCCATATAAACCACCTAGTTTCGGTATTTTAGTGATTTAAGCGACATTATTCACCGGAAATGTTTCAAATTTGGTATTTGAAGCCTAGACAGAAAATTGTCCGTTCTGGTCCACGCCTTCGTATAACGACACCTCCCGATATTTGGTATTTTGATGATTTTAGCTACATTATTCACCGAAATTGTTTCATATTTGGTATTTGAAGTTCGTAATAGATATTACAGCCTATGATAGAAAATACGTTTAGGTATAGCCCCCATATAATGGTACCTCCCTATATTCGGTATTTTGATGATTTTAGCTACATTATTCACCGATTTTTTTTCTAATTTCGCACTTGAATTAATGGCTTATGATAAAAGTTGCCTTTGCAGGTCCACATCGTCGTAAGACCCTAATATCACGGATACATTGGATTTTATTTTTTTGAAAATTGGCAAATTCGTTCCAAATGGTGGAGGGTATTCAAAGTTCAGCCCGGCTGAACTTACAGATTTTTGAATAACTCATGTAGCCTGGTTTGGTCTCAAAAACGCTGTAATTATACCAGGCACTAACGGAACGTTTTTTGAACCATAACACGGGAAGTATGGACTTTCCCAAAAGGGTCCTCTAATAAACTTGGTTCAACTTATATTTCCTTTTCATGGAGGTATATCCTCGCTTTACATCATACCCAAGTTCAAACCTTCCCTTAGTTCACCGAAAAATGTTAGAAATTGTGATCAGATGCGTATTTTATTTATATCTTTTGTAATACAACGATTTACATTCAACTTCGTTTTTCTGTAAATCAAAATATTTT
Source organism: Musca domestica (assembly GCF_030504385.1). Classification (NCBI taxonomy): domain Eukaryota; kingdom Metazoa; phylum Arthropoda; class Insecta; order Diptera; family Muscidae; genus Musca; species Musca domestica. The sequence goes on from NW_026712435.1 coordinate 22,807,619, forward strand.
CAAATTCCAACCAAAGAACCTAACACTAAAAACAAATTTTTGTCGCCAAAAATAGGAGTAAACAAAATAAAAAACATAAATTATAGTCATCTATAAATAGTTGCTTGGATTTTATTTCTTTTTTTCTTTTAATCAAACCTTAGAAACTGCGATCTTACAAAAAAAAATAGTAAATTTAAATAAAATATGAATTTGACTGATGAATGATGAATGTCGCACACAGAATGTGCTACCGCTTACAACGCGGCAATGGTGAGTAGTCAATTCTTCTATTTTACACAACACAAATGAATCAGAAACACAAAACTACTACATTAATGTGTTCCAGACATCCATGGAATTACTTGCAACAGTCTGTTGTCTGTCGAGTACGTGGTAAACTCTTATAAGCTACTTATACGTTAAGAGGAAGGGCAGGGGTTAAGTATTTAATCGACTTCTTCCATGTGAGAAGCATCTTCGGTATCATCGACCAATGGGGGAGCATCAGCGGCACTTTGGGTTTCTTCAGCAGCCATAGGTTCGTCTTCGTCGATACCGAGACCAAGCTTGATCATGCGGTAAATGCGGCTGGCATGGGTTTGTGGGCTTTGTAGAGAGAAGCCAGATGAAAGCAGGGAGGTCTCGAACAACAAGATAACCAAGTCCTTGACAGCTTTGTCATTCTTATCAGCTTCGGCCTTTTGACGCAAGGTTTCGATAATTGGATGATCGGGATTGATTTCCAAGTGCTTCTTGCCAGCCATGTATCCCATGGTGGAGGTATCACGCAAAGCTTGAGCCTTCATGATACGTTCCATGTTGGCGGACCAACCGAACTGTGATGTTACAATACAGCATGGAGATTCAACCAAACGGTTGGAAACGACAACTTTGTCGACTTTGTTGTCCAAGATCGATTTCATGATCTTGCAGAGGTTTTCGAATTTGGTCTTGTCCTCTTCGCGCTTCTTCTTTTCCTCCTCATCTTCAGGCAATTCCAAGCCTTCCTTGGTAACAGAGACCAATTGCTTGCCCTTGTATTCCTTCAAGTGTTGGATGACGTATTCATCGATGGGTTCTGTCATGTAGACAACTTCAAAGCCACGAGCCTTGACACGTTCAACGAAGGCTGAGTTGGCAACCTGTTCCTTGGATTCACCAGTGATGAAGTAGATGTGTTTCTGGTTCTCCTTCATGCGGGAGACGTAATCGGCCAAGGAGCAGAAGTCGTCACCGGAGGCGGATGTGTGGAAGCGCAAGAAGTCGGAAATCTTAGCGCGGTTGTTGCTGTCCTCATGGACACCCAATTTCAAGTTCTTGCTGAATTGGTCGTAGAACTTCTTGTAGAGTTCCTTGTCTTCGGAGAGCTCTTCAATCAATTCCATGGTCTTCTTGACCAAGTTCTTGCGGATAACCTTCAATACTTTGTTTTGTTGCAACATTTCACGAGAAATGTTCAAGGGCAAATCTTCAGAGTCGACAACACCCTTGATGAAGTTCAAGTATTCAGGAATAAGATCTTCGCAGTTGTCCATGATGAATACGCGACGGACGTACAACTTGATGTTGTTGCGTTTCTTTTGGTTTTCGAAGAGATCGAATGGTGTGCGACGGGGGATGAAGAGCAGGGCGCGGAATTCAAGTTGACCTTCAACCGAGAAGTGCTTGACGGCCAAATGGTCTTCCCAATCGTTGGTGAGGGATTTGTAGAATTCTCCATATTCAGCTTGAGAGATGTCATCGGGATTGCGAGTCCAGATGGGTTTGGTCTTGTTCAATTCTTCATCCTCTGTGTACTTAACCTTGACGGTCTTCTTCTTCTTGCCATCCTTATCCTTCTTGTCGGCATCTTCATCCTCACCAACATCTTCGATCTTGGCTTCATCGGTTTCCATTTCCTTCTTTTCTTCTTCCTTCTTTTCATCCTCACCCTCATCATCGGAAACTTCTTGGTCGCGCTCTTTTTCTACGAGCAATTTAATTGGATAACCAATGAATTGAGAGTGCTTGTTGACAATTTCCTTGATTTTGCTTTCCTCCAAGTAGTCAGTCTGATCTTCCTTGATGTACAAAACAATCTTGGTACCACGACCCAATGGTTCAGAGTCATCGGCACGGACTGTGAACGAGCCACCAGCAGACGATTCCCAAACGTATTGTTCATCATCGTTGTGTTTGGAGGTGACTGTGACTTTGTCGGCAACCAAGTAGGCAGAATAGAAACCTACACCAAATTGACCAATCATAGAAATATCAGCGCCAGCCTGCAACGCTTCCATGAAAGCCTTAGTGCCAGACTTGGCAATGGTACCCAAATTGTTGACCAAATCCGATTTGGTCATACCAATACCGGTATCAATGATGGTCAAGGTACCAGCGGTCTTGTTGGGAATCAATTTGATATACAATTCCTTGCCAGAATCCAATTTCGAGGGATCGGTCAATGATTCATAGCGGATTTTATCCAAGGCATCGGAAGCGTTGGAAATCAATTCACGCAAGAAGATTTCTTTGTTGGAGTAGAATGTGTTGATGATCAGTGACATCAGCTGAGCAATCTCAGCTTGGAAAGCGAATGTTTCAACTTCTTCTGGCATCTAAAATAAAGGGAAAAAAATACACGTGATTAGAAAACTGTTAAACTGAAAATTGGAATAAGTTAAAAAAGATGAAGGGAGGGGGGTTAACTGTAAAAAGTTTGGGGGGAGGGGGGTGTGCAATTATCCATTATGTGAAAAAGTGATTTCTTGTGATGTATCGCAATATTAACTCTATATTTTTATTTTAAATGGTTCATGTTTAATTTCTCCAAGCAATTCACAAGGCATTTCCCCAATTGGTTTTTCACGTTTGAAGGGGCAAAAATGCTTTCCACGTTTTTTAGTTAAGGGGAGGTTGGTGTGAATCACCATGACATCCATCATTTTTTCGAGAACAATTTCTCTATGTAACCATTTTATTTATTTTTTTTTTTTTCAAATATCTTGATTTCAATATTTAAAAATTGATACCATGCATTTAAGTTGCACCCACATTTTTACAGTTAAATTGTGTAATCCGATTCAGTTCTGGCAGGCGGGTTGGTCTTACCTTTGCTTTTTATTTATAAATTCACAAGATTTCAGAAATTTGTGTTGTAATTTAGAATTACTTTTTTAATTAACTTTTAGCAATTTAAATTTCACTGCTTTTTCTTCACTTTGCACCGTTTATTCAAAGAAAATTTGACTTTGTTCCTCTTTTCTTGGTTTGGCTTCTCGCCTTAGTCACGTTTTGTTCAAGTTCTGTTACAAGACTAATGCCGGTTCTCTGCTTGCAACCGAATTTATACACCAATGAATAAATGCAAGAAAACACTCGAAAGTTCTAGAATAAACTACTCTAACTTCCGTCGACATTGGCCGCCATCATATGGTCGACTTTGGGGGTATTATTCATGAAATATGTTATTTGTACCATATTAAAATTACGTATTATTATTTATATAGAAATTATTATCAATTTTGATATTAGTTTATGTTATAAAAAACAGTGATTCATTTATAATTTTATAAATATAAAGAAAATAATAAATTGCCAACAAAAAATACAGGGTTGCATTTTTCACTTAACAGTGATATTCAAACTGTAAACTGTAGGCATTAATAACATATGGTCTCGAATATTCAAGAGCGAGAACAATTCACTCTCCCATATTTTTGGCAAGTTGTTGCAAATACAAAATCGATAGAAATTTATATGATAAGTAAATAATTTGCATGTCTATATTCATTGTTTTATTGAATTAAAAACAGATTGCGTGGATTTTCTGGAATAATATAAATACAACATAGTTAAATACATCTGTAAACAATATAGATATTTAATGTGAGCAGCTATGAATGCTCTCTTGAAACCGGCAATATCTGAGATCAATAAATAAATGAATCTGTTGACATAAATGAATAATAGCTACTTACAATTCATATAATTATATGTGTAGCTATCATTTTCGTCATACTAGCAAACCAGCATCCTTGTGTGATTCAAAGAATGCAAAACGTGTGAATCACGCTATTCGCAAGTTCATGTGTTAAACAGACATCTTTTATATATTGTTGAAACATGGCATATAGGTTCATACTTGGAGCTATGAAAGTCTGTTATTTTCTCAAAGCTTAATAAAAACCATAAACATATTTGAAACTATACTCTGTTCTAGAACCTGCAGAAATCTACAATTTTTGCAATTTTTTCGATATCATAAAGGGAAAATCGGTTCTCGTAGTAAAAACTTTTATATTCTTGCAGTTCTGGAACATACCATATAAAATGATTAAAGATTCACAGTTTGTAGTACCAACAATAAGTTCCGAATTTTAGCTTGAAGCATAATCTATATAAGTACAAATGTAAATATTTAGGTATGTGCATGGATATGTACGCATCGTATAGCTTTGACATAGTACAATTCAAGGGAAGAAGCATGATCGAAGTATATTTTGGCCATGGAAACAAGGTTCAATCATACATATCATTGTTGTGCTCTTTGTACATACATAGCTCGTTGCTAGGATTAAAATGAGTAGGAATACATGCATACATATATACTCGAAATATTCTCAAAGCTGCCTTGTAATGATAGGCAAATTCAAAAAAAAAATAATTTTTATATGTGTACATTAAGGAAGCAGAATGAAACTATTTAGTTACATACATTAATCCCTTATTTTTGATAAAACCAAAAAACGACTGATTTACATACATAAGTACATACATATTTATCATAATACCGCAAACCACCCCATGAAAGTAACCACAGCTGTTTTCAAAACAATGCTACTCAAACTGTGCGGTTGTTTATATGCTCACATGAGAATAAGAGAGAATATTCAAGAAGAAGCACATAACAGCTGTATTTTCATGTTTTTCTTTATGCTTTTACTCGAAATTTCCAAGTAAATAAATTAAATTAAGAGTCCTGTTAAAATATATTATTTCTATTTGCAATTTTTTGAGACTCCGGAATGGTTTCAACTCGTGGCCCTAGATCTCGATATTTTGAAAAAGGAGAAAAAGTTTTGTGTTATGAACCAGACGCTTCAAAAGCGAAAGTGTTGTATGATTCCAAGGTAATAGTTTGTATGTACGAAATTGCAAGGTTTGTAGGATTGAAGTATGCAGTTGCAAGAAATTTAGGATTCATGGAAATGACAATGTCATAATTAATTTTCGCGCTAATTGCACTCTTAAAGACCGTGTGTCCTATTTAAGGCTTAAACTTTTTCCTTGAAAGGTTCATTCACGGCCAAAATTATTATTCCAAAGTTATGAAGTTAATTCAAAATGAAAAATAATTTTTATTTTGTAGATTTTAGGAACATACGAGACCAAAGATAAGAGAGGGCGTAAGCATATTCAATACAAAGTGCATTTTCAAGGCTGGAGTAGTTCCTGGGATCGCAAGGTTAGTGCTGATTATGTCCTAAAGGATACCGAAGAAAATCGCCAGCTGCAAAGAGATTTGGCTGAAAAGGCTCAGCTGCAGTTGTAAGTAACATCGAATGTGACCAGAACTGTGCAATATTTGCAGAGTATTTCGGCAGAATGTTGAACTCATGGCATACTTAAATAAATAATAGGTATTCAATGTACATACTTTTCTATCTTTTTCAGAGGCGCATATTTATATCGAAAGGAACACAAAAATAAAAAGAGGTCTCGCAAAACGACAGCAATTAACTCAGAAGACTCAGCTGATGCTAGTACATCGCCAAACAAACTTCGACCACGAGGTTTATCCGAAGATAATTTTAGTTCTGGCAGTACGTTCGAGAAAAATGAACGTTATTCCATGAAAGATGGTAAGTTTAAATGTGCAGGGTGGTGGGAGGTTGGTGTAAGAACAATGTCCCCCTTTTTACATACATACATGTCATAATGCTTGGTCAAAAGAATGTGGGTCAATGTGCGCACAACAAAATATGTACACAATGCTACTATGTATAATCGATAATAGTGTTGAAGCAAAACCAAAGTATGCACCAGGCATAACACACCCCCAATCAATATTAAAAAAAAAGAAAACAGCTGTACTTGTGCAATAGTAATGTTTCGAGGGAGTTTTTAAAATTTTTATGTCGAATTATAATTATAAATGTTCAAGAAAAATACAAAGAGACCAAAACAGCTAAAAATTATTGCATTATTATGACCTCAGAACATTTCAAGTAATAACAACAGCAAATACAACTAATATGCATCGTAAAACATAACAAAGAGACGGATTTTTATTAGAAAATTGATGTTTTTCTCCAATCAATCATCAATGAAAAGTAAACAAATGAGTTAATTTTCTTTGCGTAGTTTATTTGTTACATAAGCGTTTCCCCCTTTTATATTTTAGATGAAACAGACTCCTGTTGCAGTTCAATCGAGAGTTTTCACGACGAGGATCGTGTTATGTTACGTATTAGTGAACGTTTACGACAGTACTTGGAATACGATCATGACATGATTGTGAAGTATGGAAAACAACATGCTTTGCCATCACGAAATCCAGCCATCTCTATATTAGAGAAATTTGTTAAGCAGACAGCTTTGAAAATGGTGTTTGCAAACAACCAGCCGGAAGGTCCGCCTCGACGACGTGCTGCACAGCAACGAACCACAGAGAAAAAAGAAAAGGATGTCGAAAAAATCATATCAACGTAAGTAGAGGAGCTATACAAATTATATGACCACCGAGTATTCACTCGACCGGACAATAAGTTACCATACTGTCGGCTGGAGTCTAACACTCGTCCCTTAGGAAAAACAATTTTCGCTGAGTTGGCGACAAAATACCCACATATCCTGGTGTTTATAACTAATAGTTATGTAAACAAATATATTGAGAGGCAATCTTTAAAAACATATACGTAGGAAAAGTATAAAAACGTACGAAATGGACAAAACATTTCTGTTAAGTTGTCGAGACAGGAGGAGGTTGCTATTGGTGCGGAACATAAAAAATGTGAAGTTTTCATAAATTCGTACTAAAAGTAGTAAATATTGTTCTGTTAGAGCACGAATTCTCTTACTTCTTTGTTCCCTCAGTCATATTGCTAGAGAGGGTATATATCATTTGATAGGCCAAAACGTGAATCATCGAACTAACGGTTTTTTAGACCCTAGGTCTCTTTGGTCTGTTTCAGGACATTTGGAGTGCGTCTGTCTGTCTCTGTCTGGTTGGTACGCAAGATATCTCTCGAAGGGAGTATTCGATTTGGTTCAAACTTGGTACATCGAAATATAATCAAACTTAGATCGAGTTCGGAAAAGGGCAATATCGGTATACTCTTCAGGTGTGAAATTCGTCAATATTGGTCCACTCCATCAAGTACCTCCCCCACAAATGATCAACATTTTTAATAAAATGTAACTGTTATAAAATTCGAATTGGTTACTTTTGGCACGAATTATGGTTTTCAAACGGCCAATGAAACCGTCACACGCTGCCCGAATGTTGCTCTGCGGTATTTTGGCCCATTCCCGGCGAAGCGCTTGCTTGAGGTGATCGACACTTTGGTATTTTTTAGTGCCAACCTTGCTTTCCAAAATACTCCAGACACAATAGTCCAACGGATTGGTATCCGGATATTTTGGTGGCCATTGTGCGCTGGAAATGAAGCGGCGAACCTCATTTTGTAACCATTCTTGGGTGGCGCGTGCTGAGTGCGATGGTGCTGAGGTCTGTTGGAATGTCCAAGGTCTGCTGCCAAAATGTATGTATGCCAAATGGAAAATTCTCACCAAAATACTTTTGTACGTCTGTAAACAATATAATGGGCTGTCAGTAGAATAATTTTAACAGCTGTCGGACGAATGACTTAGAAACGACAGCATTCTGAAATTGGTTGCAGTTTTTTCATCTTATGCTGTATATCTGCGAAACCCTTCTGGTACCTCACCCGTAATGTGTCATAATTTTCAATACTTTTATCTGTCATAAGTTGCGAAACAAGCCATCGATTCTTTACAACTTGCTATATCTAAATATTTTTCTCAACCAGAAACCTCAGATGAATATGGAATTTATGACTTCGCTTAAAATTGGATATAAATGTTAGGTTTTTTTGTAATTTTGTCCATCCAAACGTAGCACATCTATATATTTATATCATATTTATTTAGGTCCAATACGAAATGGACAATATTGGCCCATTCCTTCGGAACCAACTCCATAGAGAGTCAGCAATTTAAAAAATTATAACAGAAGTCAAAATGATAGATATTTAAATAATCGAGCATTGACTGATGGTATATATCTCACGGCAAACCCGACTGATACTTTTAAACTTGTTTTATGTTAAATTTCATTGAAAATGGTACGTTTTGGTACTAAGACAAAAAGGATAAATAAAAACGAAAGAGTACAAGGAGCGGAAACGGTACTTTGTATAAAATTGTCTAGCTAAATTTATTACTAATAAAAAATGTCACAAATTTGATATGATGAAAATGATAACAAGTATGAGTCGAAATTGAAGCCAGAAGTCCAAAATTGTTTGTAGCGACGTTAAATACATTTACTTGGGTTACATTTGACAGGGAGATAACAAAAAACCTGCCCACAAATAGATTAAACAGTTACTGATTTAACTCTGACAGAGATATAGGTGTCTAGGTGTTTAATAGTTTAATATAAAATGCCTAGACATGTAGCTATGTTTAAAATTTGTAATAATAATATAATATTTTAGGGTTGCTCTACTAAAGGAAGTTGCTGATGGCTTACGGATTTACTTCGATTTCACCATACATGAGTATTTGCTATATAAGGAGGAAAAGGAATATGCATTGTCCTACTTGTCGGAAGAAAATCTAAATTCTTTCACATATGTACCGGCACCCGCATTTTCCCTGGATTGGTTTAATATCAAAAACGAGACAAACGATATGACAACAACTGCCGGTAGTATATCTGGCAACGTAAATTCATCTTCAAACTCAACATTAGAAAATCCCATTGAAGCACAACAGAACTCAGCTAATGCGGCTGACGCCCCGACCAATCAGACTCCAGCCACATCCCAAGAAGAACAGCCTCAACGCAGAAAATTGAGATCACATCGTAGTGACGAATGTGATTTCACTCTGGAGAATTGTTTAGCCAGCATTGCGAGTACCAGCGCGGGAGCTCCTACACCATTGAATTGCAATATCCCGGCTTCTGGTTTAAATCATTTAAAGTCGTTGGCACCCATTTCTCCGCAAATACGTGATTTCCTACAGAATGTCTTATCATGGCGCATAATACCTTCAAATGCACCGCCAGGACCCTCAATGATATTTGGAGCACCACACTTAGCTCGACTTATAGGTATTCGTGGATATACATAATTTGAATTAAATTCTATTGAATTTCCCATCTATATTTTTAGTTAAATTGCCGGAATTTTTGAATGCATCCACGATGAGTGATGAAAAATTGAAAATAATACTACAACATTTGGATACATTTGTTAAGTAAGTATTTATTGATTTGGAGTGGGCGACGTGTATTTGCACAACTGGTGGTTTTGCCCATTTTCTTATCAGATGAACTAATACTGATACGATATTGTGCATTTATTTATATAAGCATACACAAATCATGGCAACTGTCATAGTGTCACAACAGCGTTTCATTGGATAAGTGGTTTTTAAAATGCTGAATTGTTTGAAATTGTTATTGCTCTTCACAATAGTTGTTAACGTTTTTATTACGATTAAAGAAGAAATAATTTCCCTAGAAATACTGCCAAACAATTCAGTGATTGTCAATTTAAATCGCGTTTATATTGAATGAGGTTTAAAAAAATCAAACATAACAGTTTATTATATATTATATAAAACTATTATGTTCTTTTTGCAGCTATTTGGAATCTCATAAGGATTGGTTTAATGAAGAAAACTATGAAAGAAAATATGTGAACGTAACACAGGAACGAGAATCGGAAGAAAAAAGCAATATCAATGTTAATGAGTCTTCAGCTCCGGCCAACACTGTTGCAAAAGATCAAGACCATGTTTTGCCACCCGCAAAATCGCCAAATGTAGAAGTTATGGCGTCGTAGCAATAATTTCATAAGAACTACTATCTTTGTACAAGTTTTATTGTATGGGAATTTAATTTGTAATAAGTTAAATTAAGTTTTTTAGTATTAAATATATTCTTATTTTTTTTTTAAAAAATATTTATATTTGATCTGTTCCAGAACCTGCAAGTATTTACTTATTTTGCAATTGTTTTTGATATCGCAAAGAAAAAATCGGTTATCGTAGTATTTTTTTTATTCTTGCAGTTCTGGAACAGAGCAACTTATAGTGTTCTTCATTGCTAATGTAAACGATAATAAATCTGTCTACAATGGTGAATAGAAAATGTACTTTGCATAATATTTTGCTTGTAAGCATTTATCTGTATACAGGGTGAGATGAAAAAACGGCAACCAATTTCAGACTGCTGTCAATTCTAAGTCACTAGTCCGACAGCTCTTAAAATTATTCCAGTGACAGCTCATCATATTGTTTACAAGCGTACCAAAGCCTTTTGGTGAGAATTTTCCAGAAAAAAAAGTTATTCGTGATGGAATTCAAGCGTGATAGTGTGATTTCTTTATATTTGGCTGGAAAACCACAAGTGGCTATCGTTAGAGCACTCCAGCATTTTAATGTGAATAAATCTTTTGTGTCTCGTACCCTCGCCCATTGCCGTAGCCCGACGACAAGGAAGTGGACGAAAGAAAACAGCAACATCAGCAGAAATGGTTCGAAATGAAACGATCGAAACCCGCGTCGAAAAATGAGCTCGGTGTAAAGTCATTGAAATTGCAAAAAGTGAATGAACTTACGCCGCAACAGAAAGAAAATAGACTCAAAAGAGCTAAAGAGTTGTTACGCTTGGTCGATAATGGTGAACTGCCGAATCTGGTTTTCTCCGATGAGAAAACATTCGCTGTCCAGAAATTTGTAAACAAACAAAATGATCGTGTTTACTTGCCAAAGGGATCAGCTGAAAATGTGCACCTTCGGTGTTGACCATGGCGCTGGCCATGGTGATGGTATGGGCCACCATAACAGCCGATGGTCGCTCTCCACTCGTATTATATATATTATAGCGAAAATATTCTGGAGGGTGTATTAAAGCCTTGGGCAAGCAAACATTTTGGCCGCAGACCGTGGACATTCCAACAGGACTCAGCACCATCGCACTCATCACGCGCCATCCAAGAATGGTTACGAAATGAGGTTCCTCGCTTCATTTCCAACGCACAATGGCCACCAAAATCTCCGGATACCGATCCGTTGGACTATTGTGTCTGGAGTATTTGGAAAGCAAGGTTGGCACTAAAAAATACAAAAGTGTCGTTTACCTCAAGCAAGCGCTTTGCCGGGAATGGACCAAATTACCGCAGAGCAACACTCGGGCAGAGTGTGGCGGATTCATTGGCCATTTGATGGCCACCATTCGTGTCAAAGGTGACCAATTCGAACAAATCTAAACTTATTCTAAAATTTCATGATATTTCCGACATTTTTTGTTTTCATTCAATGAAATTTAAAAAAATGTAAAAATTATGGTGTTTGACTTTGTTGCAGTTTTTTTTACCTCGCCCTGTACATTTAAAGTCAGCTCAAAAGCGAGAGATTAACAAGTAAAAACATGGAGTTCGGCTGGGCCAAACTTTCAATTGCCATTTTTAAATAAAAGTATCTGGATTCATACGAATTCCATTCTAAATTTCATATGCCCCTGAGATCGATTGAGTAGTGCAGTTTACGTTTTCAAAATACAATAAAGTAGTTGGTGGGTCATTAAAAACGGTTATCTATTGCGAGTCTTAAATACCCAAATTGAATTACTTGAAAACTTGTGGGGTAAATGTGAGGTATCGTTATATGCGCGTTTTGGGAAACCTGGGACCTATAAAGACAATGTTCAGCTCCGAAGCCAAAGTCTATTACAAACTAAAAATACATCATTTTAGACAAATCCGTTAGAAAGTGTTGCTTATATCGCCAAAATATCGAATATTCGAAGGTCGCGTTACATCGATGCTTTAGTAAAACCAGAACCTTTATAGACAATGTTCTGCCACCGGAGGTAAAAATCTTTCCGAACTATAAAGATCAAATTTGGAACAATTCCGTGGAATGGAAATCAACAAAATACCGAATATCTGGAGGTACCGTTACATGGAGGCTATAAGTCATCGACTGACTTCTTCGTAGAGGAATAAAGGAGTTTTAGGTCCTACGATCCTTTGATCTTTTCCGCAGAAGCCAGCCGATGACTTAAGCCATTCAAAAAAAGCGGTTTATATATTCTCATCTACAACCAGTCAAAAAAGCGTTTTATGTATTCTCGCCTTTAGTCTTAGAAATTAGTTTTACACAGCTAAATACAAAAAGAAAATAACAATAAGACACCACACATTCGCTGTTGGTTGTTGGCCATTATCATATTCAATATCCTTCCCATTAGGATCTAGGGACCTATAGACAGGAATCGTTGGCCGTGAATACTCTATTGCATGCGGAAAATGGGATTTACCATGGAAATTACGTAATTTTCTTAACTCCAGCACCTGTAACAAAAGTAGGTTAAACAAATAGAGATTCGTAGACTAGCACATACTTGATCCGGATGTATTTGTAGGCTTTCTTCCACATCAATCCATATAACTTTCGCTTTACATGTTGTAGGCCAAGGGGTATCAGTGGCAAGCATAGTACCCGTATAGCCGTAAAAATATTTCAAATCCTTTGGCAGAAAATCAGAAAACGAAACACTGCCATTTTTAGGTACCGTTGTATTGCTGGTAGCTTGAAGAACCCTCGACAACGAAGTATCGACAATGCGTAGAAATGCGCTGGGTGTATTGTGTCTTCTAACCTAAAGATGCAGTGATGTTAGTATATTTCATATCTGTTATTAAGAGTCCAATACTTTTACCCTAAACCCTATACATAGTACCGCAATCCCTTCATCGGCATTTAAAGCATTTTCTAAATCTCCATATTTAGTGTGATAGAATACAATATGAAGTTCAGCTGGAAAATTCACTTCGTTGAATGACCATTCCTCAGGTGTTTCAAATAGCCAACTAAAATAAATTTCTTTAAAGCGATAGGTTCCCTTGTCCTCTAGCATTCCGCCAACTAGGGTTGGTACATTGTGAGTATCGCGGTACATCATTTTAATTAAAAGCTGATGTCCATTGTTCATTAAAACTGTGTGTTCTGGCTTTTGATCGCAGTTTTCACATAGTAATGGTGAAAACAATTTGTCTTTGATTTCAATATTTGCATATGGAGGTACATATTTCCCAATACAAGTGATATCTTCAGTTTGCGCTGTATATACATTTCAAAATCAATACTCAGCAAAAAGTTGGAAGCTACATAAATCGAATTACCCACGACAATGTAATGTAATTTTAGCACGAATCTGTTTATTTAGTTAGTCTTTAAGTATCAAACCCATAGAATAAACAGCTGAAAACTGTTGTATAAACTCAGAATATATAAAATAGAGATGTAGAACAATTAACTTAATGCCACTTAGACTGGAAATCTTCTCTCTCTCTCTCTCTCTCTCTCTCTCTGTTTTCATAACTGCAGCAAAATCATATATTTAGGCAATACAATGAGAAAAAGAAATCGTAAAATTGCGATTTGCCAATTTTAATTAAATACGGTAAACTTATGCAATCATAAGTTTACATTATTTTCAGAATTATTCACATAAGGTAAGAATACATAAAGCGCTTATCTGGCTGGCTTCTTCGGAAATGAACAAAGGAGCCTAGGGTCAAAATAGAACTAAGTTAACCTAAAACTCATTTGTTCATCTACGAAGAAGCCAGATGACTTAGGCTGGAAATACATAAAGCGCTTATCTGGCTGGCTTAAGTCATCGGCTGGCTTCTTTGTAGATGAACAACGTAGTTTTAGGTTGACTTAGTTCGATTTTGACTTTAAGCCCCCTCGTTCTTTTCCGAAGAAGCCAGCCGATGACTTAAGGGTGGAAATACATAAAGCGCATATCTGGCTGGCTTAAGCTGGGAATACATAAAGCGCTTATTTGGCTGGCTTAAGTCATCGGCTGGCTTCTTCGTAGATGAACAAAGGAGCCTAGGGCCATATTCGAACTAATTCAACCTAAAACTCCTTTGTTCATCTACGAAGAAGCCAGCCGATGACTTAAGCCAGCCAAATAAGCGCTTTATGTATTCCCAGCTTAAGCCAGCCAGATATGCGCTTTATGTATTTCCACCCTTAAGTCATCGGCTGGCTTCTTCGGAAAAGAACGAGGGGGCTTAAAGTCAAAATCGAACTAAGTCAACCTAAAACTACGTTGTTCATCTACAAAGAAGCCAGCCGATGACTTAAGCCAGTCAAAAAGGCGTTTTATGTATTCTCACCTTTATGTGTATGTACACAAATCAAAGATTTGAACCTGGTTTCTATACGGGGTAATTTGACAGGATAAGTTACAGAAAATACAGAGATGGATATGGTTATTTGGAATGATTTTACCTTCGTCATTTTACCATGGTAGAAGAATACAGATAGATGCATCAACGCTTGAGAACATTGATATGTCAAATTTTTAAAACTGTTTTGTGAAAAATAAGTAGAGGCTTCTTCGTAGAGGAACAAAGAAGTTTTAGGTTGAATTAGTTCGATTTTTGCTCTGATCTGATTTCTTGCTAATTCTAAAAAGTCGTGTGCATTTTGAATTCAAATTTGTTATAAAAAATATTCCAATAAAAAAGTAAAAAATATGCCTATGAGTTAAATTTGTTGAAAAACGCATATCATGACAACAGTTGAACGGCAGCATCTACAAAAATATTTAAAAATAATTTTTTTTGAAGAAATTTTTTAATATTTTTGACTTAACAATGTTTACCAGTGTTGATGCATCTGCCCGTATTCGTCTACCATGGAAGGGTACTGTAGTCGGTCCGCAAGACATTTTAATTAAAAAATATTTACTTACATTCAGATCCAACATTATTGAGCAACACATAAAAAGCTTAAGAGAAAACAGAACTTTAATACGAATGTTTTGCATTTATTGTGTATTATAAATAATTGTATTGAATATGTTTACATACCAACAATAAATGTTAGTTTTGAAAAACAAATCGGTCTCATCCTATTCAAGTTCACATGGAAAACTAGTGTTGTGAGACTACGTATTAAATGCGTGACTTTTTCCATACTTTTCTGCTCATTCATTCAAAAATGG